>NW_006263438.1:158063-165635 GCF_000469605.1 Apis dorsata
AAAAGAAAAATAAAATTTCGCACTCGAAGCGAAAATATTATATGCGAGGACAATGCGATCGACGAGGCACGCTGCGGGCGTAAGCGTTTTTTTTCCTTTTTATCTCTTTTTAATTGCAACGTTCTCTAAATCCTTCGAGACCGCGACGAGCGTGACGTGACTCGTGTTCGAATGCGCTTCGACAACGAACACCGGTAAAAAAACGTAGCGGCAAGGACGGACGGCCGCGTGTCGTCGTCGGTTAACGAGAGACGATAATCGGGAAAGTGACGTGTAGATTCGATTGCTTGGCACCGATTCTATTTATAACTATATCGCTTCGAAGCTAAAAATATTCGCCACTTGCGAAACTTGCTTCCTTGTTTTAAGAGCTCGAATTGCCGACAAGTAAGAGAGATCGATATTCAGGAAAAATTTCATCCTTTCTTATCCTTTCGTCAAAGAAATTTTCCAAGAAAAAAATTGCTCCACATTTTTCCCTCCAGAAATTTCAATTAAATATTCAAACTCTAATTAATCTTTCAATATTACGCGTAATAGAATCGAAATTAAAATGTTCGTAAAGTACAAGACGAACTTCTTCCTCTTCTTCTTCTTCTTCTTCTTCTTCTTCTTCTTCTTCTACTCGTTTTGAGACGAATATAATTCTTGCGCATACTTTTCACGAATTCCTTCTCCTCCCTCCCTTCTTTAAAAACCAAACACGGGCAGCATTTCCGAAAATTTCCGCGCAAACAAGCGAGTAATTACGCGCAAAGTTTATATCTCCTCCTCCCACCACGACGACGATTTTAAACCGGATCCGACCAACCGGATCCCACGCCAAAACTTTCGAGGGAACAATTCCAAGTTTGGCCAGGTTCGGTCGTAGTTCGAATTCCGGGGCGTTAAGTTTCAAATTAGAGGGTGTGTGTGTGTGTATGCGTGACGAATCCCTCCCCCCTCTTCTCCATCGCTTAATAACGCCTTAATGATCGTCGTTACGGAGCGGGTGGGCGGTGTATAGAGTGGTGGGGGGTGGAGGAAAGAAGGGGTGTCAATAATTGCGGGATTAAGGATGGACGGGTTACGCGTGTCGTATTGACGCGTTTGTTTTTCCCTCCCCGGCGACAACAACAGCAACAACAACAACAAACGGGCGCCACCTCCGCTGTAATTTTCGCCCGATCGAGGATAATTGGCCTCCTAATGACAGGCCAATCCTTGAGCCGCATTGTCTCACGCCAAACCGCCCACGCGAGACCGAATAAATATTTACGAGATTCATCTGCATTGAAAAGCATTGAGCGCCATCTGGAAAAAAAATGGCGGCGGTTGTAACAATTGGATTCGTTACGGATTTCGTTACTCGTTGAGAGAGAGAAAGAGAGAGAGAGAGGAGGATGGACGGGAAGTGCAGCGGCTTCTTCTTTGTTCTAGAATTTTTCGTTTCTTTTTTCTTTTCTAATAGACGAGGTTTGTTGTGTTTTCGTCAGATTTCGAATTTGGATCTCGATTGGTTTTATCGAGACGTTCACATTAAATTGATAAAAGGAAAAGTAAATAAATATGGAAGGGTGATTATGACTATTATGACTATTTGGAATAATTCTGAGAGAAAGTTAATTTTGATTTCAATCCTGATTTAAGAGAGCGATTTAAAGTTCAACGAAAATGGTAATTTGCAATTTTTTTTTTTTTTTAATAGAAGATTTTTTACACGAAGTGAAAATGAAATGGAAAGTGTCCAATAAAATTTTGTCTCATTTGTCCTTGTTTTGGGGAAAAAGAAAAAAAAAAAAAGATCGAACTTGAATCGCGTACGAAGTGACGTGAAAATTGTGCGGTTGCAATTGCACCGCAATTATTAATATGAATATATAATATAAAAATAATATGAAACGTTATCATTTCACGATTCTGTGGCCAACTCGACTTGTTCGAAGTCGGGTTCGTGACGCGTGATGGATCGTATTAAGCTTGGTTTGAGGTCTACGAATTTTTCGAACGTGTTTTGACAATCGTATAAAGTTACTGATTTATCGTAGTCTCTTTTCATAAATCCCGTATAAAATGCCTATATCGCGTATATTCTCTTTAAATCCATCTATTTCTCTCTTTCTATTCGAAACAAAGAATATTATATATTTTTGACGATAAAAATAAATATGTAATATATTTTGCCATAAATAGATAGATCATAAATTTCATTTTAACGAAGAAAAAGATCGCAATATCACGTATATATATATATAATCGTAAAGTTCAAGAAAACTTTACATCAATTCTTTATAATTTTTTTCGAATCGATGAAGGAAATAAATTAATCTTAAAAGACTTTCCTTCCTTCCAATTCCCTCGAGTCACACGTATCTTTATTCTCGAAGGATCGACTAAAATGTCCCGCGTTGCGTCGTGAAAAATGACAACACCGCAAAGGTTAGCAATAAAGAGTGAGAAAGAGGGACTATTCTGTTCCGATTCGAACTGCACGAACGGTGTCGAGTTTAAAGAATCGAGCGAGCTAATTGCCAAAAGTTTCAAACTTTTTTTCGAATGTATTTGATAAATTTTTTGACATTTTTCAGAAACTCACCCCTTGGACGATGGAGACGAGCTTCTGGCACTATATGCACAACGACGATGAACGCTTGAAGCATCAGTGGATAACGCATGATTGCAGTCAGGCCGGGACACGCCAACGTGAGCTTTCACTCTCCTTCACCTGTAATAAATATAAATCATCGTATAAATTGTCATCACAATTTTTATCAGAGTTAATTTGATAAAAATGCAAATTAATGCAATTTACGAGATTATAACGTTGTTGACGAAGAATTATGTTCTTAAATTGTGCAAGTGGAGTTGAAAAGCCAGTTTATCGCTTAAATATTAACTAATCGATACGAAATTTCTAAACTATTAAAATAATTATTTAATTAATTTGTCGAAATAAGTAAGTATATTTTCGATAATTTTACATCGATATTAAAACAAAAAAAAAAAAAAAGATCGAAGTATTCGTTTAATTTATTCTCTCAATCCTCGCTCACTCGAATTTTTCTTAATTCCTTTAAAGTTAAAAAAATTCGATCCCAACAATTCCCCCGAATTATTAACGATAAAATTTTAACTTTAGAATCCAAACACGCCGCCATTCGCCGAACAAAAATCCGAACAGAGGGAGACGACAAATCCGAGGTTTAATCTCGAGTGAAAAGAAAAAAAGAGCGTTCGAAGCAACCCAACTGCTCGGATTAGAACATCAGGACAATAAAACGTTCAGAGGCTCGCTTTCGAAGATACAGAGCCAAACCGATCGATTCGAAAGAAAGAAGAAGTTTAAAACTGGAACGAGTTCCCCTTTGTTGTTGCAAAAAATGTTCGAGATTGACGATTCTCAGATTATTTTTCCTACGGGGAGAGAACAAGAAAAAGAAACGAATATCTAACACTCCGCGAAAAGGAAGGATCGAGAAATTAAAGTTGAATTCCGGTCGGTAAGGAAGGAAGGAAGGAAGGAAGGAAGGATAGAAAAGGCGGGATGCTTTCGTAGCAGCAGCTTTGCGTCCCGAGGTATGAAGCTTGTTACGCGAGATTCCTCGTGGTCAGGCGGAGTAATACTCGGTAGTTATGGTAATCGGATTTGAAGGGAGCCCCGTGATTGGACTGGACAACCGTATCTATCTCCCTCTTGGAATAGTCGGATTTATTTTGTATTATCACGTGTCCCCGCGTTCCCAATTATTTGGCGCTATAGTTTCATTATATTATTCACAGGGGGCGCTGGAAAATGCTGGAAAATTGTTACGAGCCAACCATCGAGAATGATGATCGTGACAAGAAAATTTGATCGATTTGAGCAGATTCTCATCCATGATTCTTCCAAGGTTTTTATTTTTTTTATTTTTTTTTTTTTTTGTTTCTCGTGAATGTACGAATTATTTGATTAATTAAATTTTTTTAAATATCCTGTATAAAATTATAATTCACTCAACTTTTTCTATTTTTTTTCAGTTGGTATGTATAATCAATCGATTCGATTGAAATCAAGGCAATTATTTTTCGCGGTAATTGGAAACTGTGCGAAGAACAAAGAAACTCATGAATAATAATCGAATCTGCGTCTCTTCTTTGCGACTATCGAATCGGTGGGATAAATAAAAGAGGCGACCTTAAGACGAAGAAAAAAAAAGAAAAAAGGAAAAATTAGCAATCGAATCAATTCGAAGTCAGAGCACGGAGAAAATAAATGTTAATTGCCATTGCAAATGTATCGGAAGTTTGCTCGTGTTGATAGCTATCCCCGCGTGGCTAATTACTGATCTCGTAGACAGAGGGAGAGAGAGAGAGAGAGAGTTAATCAACTGACTTTGATTTCCCCAAACCCTTTCGGTATTCCACACCGTTTGCCACCCTTCTGTTGCTAATTAGGACAAGGGTTGATAGATACACGTAGAATTGCGCGTTAAATTTATTTCAAACTGAAAATTTCAATCAATTGACAATTCGTTGATTGCAAAGGTAAATTATCGAATATCGGTAATTGTAATACCCGTTGAAATTGTGGATTCAGTCTTATTACTATTATTAGATACCATTTTTTATTTTTAAGATAGATTATGTAATATTTGGAAATTATAAAAATTGTCCAATTACAATTATATCATATTTCTATTCCGTAAGAATATTTTAGTAAAAGATTAGGTTATGTTAGGTTAGGAATTAAATTAGGCCTTCTTACATTATTATATTCATCTTTAGAAATTTTGAGATATCAAGTTATTGTCAAATATAAATGTTAAAAATTGTAAGGATATAAATTAAACTTGCATTTGCAGATTTTTCAATTTATCCAATTCTCTTTTAAAAATTTAGTTTTTTAAAATAGTCAAAGTGGTAAGAGAATAAACAAATTTGTTGAAAACTTCTATCTATTAATAATAATTCCTTGATTGCAAAAAATTGTAAAATTATTATTATTATTAAATATTTTTTTACTTTTAAGATTATAAATTATATAATCTTATATTTGGAAATAATAAAAATTGTGCAATTGTGCATTACAATTATATTTGATTATTAAACGATTATTAAATTTCATATTTTATTACTAAAAGTTTAGGTTACGTTAGGTTAGGAATTAAATTAGGCCTTTTTACATTATTCATTTTTAGAAATTTTGAGATATCAGTTATTGTCAGATATAGATGTTAAAAATTGTAAGGATATAAATATCTCTATTCCAAGATTGAAATTTGATTAATAGACAGACTTATTAAATTGAATTTCATTAGCAAAGAATTAATTTAAGTTAACCTTATCAAACTTTTCACACTATTATATCCATCGTTATTACATGATATTAGAAATTTTGAGATGTCATTCAATTCAGATTAAATTAAAAGATATTAAAAGTTCTTATTAAAGCATATTAAATTAAACTTATCAAGATTTTCCAATTTATCCAATTTCTCTTCAAAGATATATAAAACTAACTCTTTGAAACAGTCAAAATAAATAAATTTGTTCCAAAATACGAAAAAGCCAGTAACAACATTCGGCAACAACCTAGATATCGTTACTGGAAAATTTTATCAATCCTCCTGTACAGAAACTCGTGAGTATTCGTGTTCTGGAAGGGACAATAATTCCCATAACAAGATTCGTTCGATCGAAACTTTCGTTCGGCCACTATCGGATACCAGAGATACTATCGATGGAAATACCATATACCGTCAATTGGATAAACTCGTCGTCGACTGGCTGTATCTATAACGATGACAAATGACGGCGCATTAACTAACTTTAATTACAGATGTGGTAACTTAAATCGATCGATTTCTGCAACTTGAGCGATTGTATCTTAAAGAAATATTCAGGCAATCGATTTATGCAAGTTGTCAATATTACCAAGTTCTCAATATTATATCGTACGTGGAATACGTAATTCTATCAATATTATTGAACATTCGCAGAAATAGATTGGCGTATTGTCAATATAGAGAACCTTGAAGTATTGACAAATATATATATATATACACACACACACACACATACACATTGATCTGAATGTTTCATTAAAGTGATCCGCGCGATTAACATCGATCATTAATTTATTCGATGTTTGTATATGCAGAAAAAAAGGAAAGAATATTCAAAGCTATAATATAAACTCCATTTTTTCCAATTCCATTTAACATTCAATTTAATTTTATACAAAAATATTCACGATCTAATAATCATATCGAAAATATATTTTTAATAATTATAATAAACTTGATTCCATGGGATCAAGTTCCAATAATAATTTATTGACAAGAAAATAATGGAAGAAAAAAATTTCGATCGATAAATAGACTCCTATAGAATCCAATACTTTATCACGTATTATACGAGAAAAAAGAAAAATTGTTAATCTTTTTTATTATACTCAAAAAACTGTGGAGCAAGAAGTTAATCGAAGAAACGAAAGCGTGACGGAGGTAAGCGTCAACGAAACAATAGTACCGCTCGTATTGGACAACGGCGGTGGAATATTTATAAGCGAGGCGCGGTTTTAAAGCCGTGTAACCATGTCGGCCGAATTGAGTTGTCGTGCGTGTAATGCGCCACACAAGACGCGCGCATCATCACGGTGATTAACGACGCGTCGTTCCAACTCGATGAGAAATTGTCTTGCTTGTGCGCAACGTGTACAACGAGACCCCTTGTATCCCGATATGTATATCTAGGGTGGGATTTTATACACTTCGCAGGACAAAATTTGAAAGAACGTTTTGATTCTATACGTATATATATATATCATTCGATCGATTCGACCAATTTTATCGTAATTTTCGTATAATAAATTCGTCGCATCATTCCTGTTTTATCTCTGTAATAACACGTAATAAAAACGTTCGAACCTATTGAAATTTATTTAAAAAAAAAAAAATAATTCGAAATTTCAGGATATCAAAATAAATTTGCTTATTTACTTTCCAATATTTTCTTTTTTTTCACATCATCTTGTTACACACATGGAAATACATCCATCCATGTTCGATCGAATTTGTTCAAATTTATTTCAAAGACGACGGGCAATGAACAGAGACACGGAAGAAACGAGGTTCGAATTGTTGAGAGAGTTGCGCACGTGGGCCGGTGACGTGTACAACGGCTGTCAATGGCGACAACGATGACGATGATGACGCGAGTGAGAGGCACCGGAAATGCATTCGAGCGAATGGATTGGAGCAAGCGCGTGGGCAAAACGCGTGTGAAAATGCGTAATAACGCTCCAAGTAAGAGGTGAGAGACGAGAAAGCAAAGGAGAGAGAGAGAGAGAGGGAATAATAAGTGGATATAACGAAGTGGAACTCGAAACGGGATTTACTCCTACGAACAGAGAGACTTAGCCTCCGACTAATTTGCCGATGTTGTTAATGATAGCTAATTGACAGGCAGTAGCCGAGAGCGGGAGTGCCCGATGAAGTTATTCCGCCGGATGAAAACATAGCGACTCTGTTTTGATCGTTGTGCAAGCAAGTATCGTGCGCGCTGGAAATTGTATTCGATCGATTTTTCTCTCTCTCTCTCTCTCTCTCTCTC
>NW_006263438.1:165820-169349 GCF_000469605.1 Apis dorsata
GTTGTTTCATCTTTTTTCTTTTTTTTTCTAAGACAGCTCGAAGTTTGCAAAAAGACGATTTCCATATTTCGAAAAAATGTAGATAATAATTTATTTATTATGAACGTTTTTTTATGATTAGGTTTAAATTTTTGTTAGGTTAAGTTAAAAAACGGGATAAAACGTAGAGATAATTTTTTTAATAATTGTAATTTTAAAACTCCGATGTTAATTGAATAGAAATAGAAACATAAATATGACAGAGATTTATTAATAATATAAATATAATGTTATATTATATATTTATATTACATATATTATATTTATTATATTATATTATTAATAATAAAAATATAATTTATTTATTTATTTATTTTTTAATTTTCAGCGAGAAACCGCTATTCCCTATTTCTCTCGACGAACGATAGACAGGTCGTTTATCTTGCGCGCGATTCTTTCTTTTGACATTGAAAGAAAGAAAGAAAGAAAAAAAAAAAAGAAAAACTTATCCAACAAAGCGATTCATTTTCATTTATTCTCGAGAACGATGTTATATTTTAGGCGCGATAAACACGGATTTTCCTGTTCACACTTTATCCGCGAGTGTCTGGAATTAAAAATGGGCGGCGTAATAGGAAAAGGCGGACGATAAATCGATTTTACGGAGCGATACCGGCGCACCGCTTAGCATAATCATACGTGACGCGATAGATCGTATTTGACTTTCGTCATCGTCGTCGAATATCTTTGATATTCGCTTCAAACGATGAAACGTCTCTGTTCCTTTTCAAAAAGAAAAAAAAAAACGTTAATAAAATCTGGGATTCGCATTCGTACGCGGCCATAATAATAATAATAATAATAATAAAGATGGCCGGCCAAGATAAACGCACAAGTTTAATTAATATCGATGAAACGCATGAAGGGGGCGCGCAAGTACGAAGGAGGAAACGTGGCGCTCCGGGCAATGATAATGAAGCGTACCTTATAAAATCTCCCTTTCGCCAACCTTCCGATCGATCCTTGTCCTTCTTCCCTTTTTTTTCTTTCTTTTTTTTTTTTTTTTTTTGCTCCAACTTATTCCATCCGGATAAAAATTAAGATCCCTATGGGGGGAAAATAGAGGATAAATTTGAATAAACAGAACGAACGTTTGTTTTCGTAGAGGCTGAACTAATACGCGCCGTTATTATTGTAATAAAAGTTCCGCGGGATAAGTAAAAGTCGTTCCTCCGGAGTTGCTTCTCTCTCCCATCTTTTCCACAAATTTTCACGATTTTTTAATTTGCTTAGTTCATGTTTGGCGTATAATGAATAATTTTATGGGGATAAAATTCGATTGTGAAAAGTGAAACTCGTAGCGAAATTTATTTTTTATTTTTTTTTTTATTTTTTAAGAGAGCATAATAAAGCATGAGATTGGGTAAATTCGAATAATTGGAATTAAGCTTTATATTATTCATTCTGAAAAATATTATTATTTCAATAAGAGTGAAATACGATGATCGCGAAGGTTTTTCGTCGAATAAAGATTCGCGATTGATTTATAGATGGTGTGTCGATACGAATCGATCGAATTTCATTGTTTTCCAGATTTTGCAAATTTTTCTCGATCCAAAGAATTTAACCAATCTTTTGTATACAAAATTGCAATTGCTTCGTAAAATTGTATATAAATTACGTTATTATTTAATTTTCGTTCCTATTATTAGAATTACTGCACAAAAATCCTTCTATTTCTACTCGATTATGTATAAATATACATAAAAGAATACGAGATACAAAAAAAAAATTATTTCGTCATCGTATAAAAATAATTATCCGTTCCAAATGTAACGATATTTTCGATATAAAATATAGTAGAGAAATAAAGTAATATAAAGAAAAATAAAAATATAGTAGAAAAAAAAAATACAAAAAAAAAAAAATTATTTCGTATAAAAATAATTATCCGTTCCAAGTGTAATTATTTTCGATATAAGATATAGTAGAAAAATAAAAAAATCCTTCTTGAAAAGTTGAATAGTGTCTTTGTCTTTCGACCTTAGCCATTAAAATTTACGATCGCAACATTTTGCAATAATAACTTAATTGGGTTTAATTGGGGCAATTGGGGCTTAACTAAATAGCTTTAACGATTTTTCACCGTAAACTCTATACGTGTATAATGATGCCAAGCTGTAACTCATATCTATTACCGTTTCGAAATTGGAAACGACAGTCGTTCTCCGTTCTCCTTGCCCATCCTCGAATAGAAGAATTTTATTTCGATAAATTTATCTATCCACTAGTCTCGTTGATCGACTCGAGACACGTGAATTTCGTATAATTTATTATTTATTTTTCGTTGTGTATGTGCGTGTGTGTAAACAATTATTTCAATTCGTGGAAACATAAAATCGAAGGAAATTATCATTGGAATATTTGTTTTATTCCATTATTTTGGACGATAATCGACTCTAAATATTATTAAGTAAAATTTAATTCTTCCTTCCGTTTAAATCGTATTTAAAACAATTATAATTACGTACAATTTCCGTCCACCATTTTTATTCCCAAAAATTTAACGCGTGAGAAAAATTTAACGGTTGAACTTGATACAATAATTTACTTCGATAATTTATTACCTCAAAACATAATAATAATAATAACAATAATTACAACGCCAACCTAAATTGTTAAAACGAAAAAGCGACGATCGATTGTGATACGAGTTAACGAAGTAAGTAAACATTGTTCGAGTATTTTAACTTTGAACTTTGTAGCGTGTGTATACAAAACTCGAAATTAAAGATTTTAAAACGCGCGTCGAATAAATAAATAAATAAATAAACGTTAAATAATTAAGGATAAAATAAAGGATGGACGAAGGGTTGAGATACGCTGTTTATTTCAATAACAAAAACCTTGGGAGGAGATTGTTGTAGTTCAGCCGGTATTTGTTCCACGGTTAAACCACCGTGTAATCTGTTACCACATATATAGATCACGCGAGACGGGTAAGTTAGTTTTCTCTCTTTCTCTTTCTTTCTAAAGGTTAAAAAAAGAAACGCTCGCATCCTCGTCGTCCTGCGAGCGTCCCGCAAGCAAGAAAGAAGTAATTATTTCACTTGGATAGTTTCTCATTGCGGATCGGACGCACGTACACAGACCCGGGGTTAACGTTTTATTTGCCGAGTTCCAGAGTGGAAAATTGTCGGCGCGATCAGGCCACGAAAGGTAGAAATTACGTTGTACGATGTTAACGATAATTTAAGAAACAAGTAATGGAAATTCTATGGCAGTGGTTTTCTCGGACGAAAAATCGAGGCGTGCTGCGTGAAATTACGCTTTCCGCAATTTTTTTAATGGAAAAGCACGCGTTAAAATTTATTATTTATAAATTGTTAAATTTTAAGGATTAATTATATTAATTGTATATTAATTTAAAATTATATAAAAAAAATGTTATTTTTATTCAATATTGAAAATATAACCAATTTGTTAAAAATTAGTTCGTAGTGACAATTTGAACGATCTTTTTTTTTTTTTTTTGTAAAAATTTAATTTA
>NW_006263438.1:169643-170526 GCF_000469605.1 Apis dorsata
ACCAAGCGATCGGGACAAGTTGTAATTCCTGAAGAAACGTATTATTTAGAATCTCTCTATAATTTTTAATAAAAAGTATGTAGATTTCTATTAATTTTATGGGATGTTAGAGATATGTTCAGTTTTATGACTAAAAGAGCAAGCGGGATACCTCGTGTCAGTGATTCTTACACTTAGAATCGCTCTCTGGCGATTCTAATTTTATTAAACCAGCGTCAAGAATTTTCTAGAATTTTTTAATAAAAAAAGTATATCCTAAGCTATACATACTTTTATTGCCAATTTCATTAACCTTGGAAGAAAGATTAAAATTCTGTGAAACTGAAGGTAAACCTTACATCAGTAATAAATATTTTTATATCAATATTCCTTGTATTTATTACCTAGAATTTTTCACAAATTATCGTCAATTATATTATTATTATTATTATTACTACTACTACTACTATTATTATTATTATTATGTGATCCTGGTCAGACGAATTGATGTTATATAGTGAAAAGTGGTTGGATTCGAAGGATAGATTCAAGAACCACTGGTGTACACGGTATTATGGGATGCGCCCGTGGCCGGGTTCGTGTAGGTACGGTCCGACTTAACGATTTAATAATTGCGCGGTTCCCTTCGTTCTCCAAACAACGCACGATCATTAAGCGCGATATAATTCGTTCCTCTCGGGATTTGATATGCAACCGGCTTGACGAGGACCTCCGCCGTTTCGCTTTCACGTTATTATTAGCCGTGTAACAACATAATGACGCGAGGAAAGCGTCTGGTTCGCGTCGATTAGTTCGACAGGTATGCGATAAAAGCATGAATTTTTTTTACTCGAAATGAGGCATCGACCTAATTTTTTCTATTTTTTTTTTTTTTTTTTTTTTA
>NW_006263438.1:170694-176219 GCF_000469605.1 Apis dorsata
ACTTTTCTTGTATCGTATTGTTCCTCGTGTTAAGTTAAATATTGGTATCGAATTGAATGTCAATGATTGGAAAAGTGAGGAAAATATTAATATAATAATCGTTTGGGAATTTATATCTCGTTTTTCGAGATATAAATAAGTTGTAAAAATAGTATAAGGGAATAAGTTAATAAGTTCTTCTTCCAATGTATTTGAAAAATAAAAAAATATAAAGAAATTTGAGAATTCAGCTTGTTTCTTTTCCCAATAAATGTAATTGAAAATTTGTTTGAGAAAGTATTTGTATTGAAATATTGTAAGTGAAATTGTTAAAGGATAAATTTTTAATTAAAAGTAATTGAAAAAAATGTAAAAAAAAAATAAACTACGATGTAACTCGCTCGGTGGTCCATACAAATCTGAATTTTAATAAATGACGAACGCTGTTTCTCTGATGAGCGAAATAAATTTCATCGAAATAATAATCACGAATAATAATAACGAAGAAAATTATTATATTATACGTTATATTAATCATTTCGAGTGTATATAAAAAATAATACTTCGTTATATTATTAATTAACATATTATTAATTAACATATATTATTAATTAATTAACACGATTAATATTTTTCTTATCTTAATGATGTTATTTCTTATTTCGTGTAATATTACCCGGCCGACCGATCAGCAGTGGAGCGTTTGGAACGTGAAACGCCGCAAGAAATTTTCCACGGAAGCTTCCAAGTACTCCAATTAACGGAAAAGATTCGTCCGTGGTGCGTATCCGGTGAAACGAACAGAAATTTCATCGTAATTTTCCCGCTATTTTCTCACGTTTCGTCTCACGTTTCGAACCGAGTTTATATTGCCTCGTTAAACGAATCGTATAAGGAAGATACTCCTCGTGTCATAAGCGATCCATTTCCGCGCTTTCTGTTACGGGCAGAAACGTGTACATACTATGTTTTACTGTTCTCTACGGTTCTCGTGAAAAACTGATACATCCTCGTGATTCACTTGTCAGCGATATTATCAACTTGAATGATGCCTGCAGAGTCGTTAAGAGCACGATAAATGTATGAGAATCGTAATAGTTTCTAAATTGAGTAATAAAGCGATACATATTACCTATATATAGTTGTTGTTGCATCATCATGTGTAAACTGTTTATTTCTATTCAGTTCCTTTTCTAACAAAAAATTTAATTTTTTCAATTCAGTATTTATCATTCTAAAAAAAAAAAGGAAGAAAAAAAAAATAATTGGTGAGAAATATTTAAATTTTCGTTATATTTTACTCGTTATTGATTCATCTATCAATTTATCTATCTCTTTCTTTTTAATAACCAGTCATAAATTTCTTGAATGATCTTGAATGATCTTGAATGTATAAATAATCATTATTTTATTCTTAATTTTAAATTAAATTGATAAATTTAAATTGATAATTGAAGGAGAATGAGAATCATAGTAAATCTAATTGATAGTATTATAATTTTATGTTATTTTAAATTAATTGATATTAATGACACAAATTAAAGTCAATAATGTATTATTAAAATGGAAAAATATATCAAGAAAGCTATTTCTTAAGTATCAATTTCTAAATATAATTTCTACATTATTTATGTCATTATAATTCTTGATATTTAATTATTTATTTTGCAATATTATTGTTGCAATAATTCTTTTGAATAATGTTGTGAAAGATTGTCAGATTTGTTTATTAAAAAGTTATTAACAAAAATATTTCGTCGAAATAATTTAGTTTATAAACAATTGACAGTGGCTAAATTAAAAAGATTAATCTAAACCCAATGCAAATCGACTAACAATTAAATGAATTTTTATTTAATTTTGATTCGAGAATGAAATTAAACTTGTCATTATAATTTTTGATATTTAATTATTTATTTTGCAATATTATTGTTGCAATAATTCTTTTGAATAATGTTGTGAAAGATTGTCAGATTTGTTTATTAAAAAGTTATTAACCAAATGCAAATCGACTAACAAATGAATTAAATGAATTTTTATTTAATTTTGATTTGAGAATGAAATTAAACTTAAAATTAAGATAAGATAATTAATGTTAAACAACAACAACAAATAAATAATCTAACCTAACCTAAACTTAACCTAAACTCGAACTGTTTTCGATAATAATTTTTTAAATAATAAATGATCATCAAGTAAATACAACATTATTCCGTGATAACCTTGACACATGTTAAAAAAATCATTAAGATCAGAGACTGATATCTTTCTGTAAATATTTACCTTACATTATACTTCATGTTCAATATACCATAAACTTACATAAGTTATCGAATTGCGCACTCTTTGCACTCCTGACACAAAATTTCGTTCGCAACAATTACAATTTACAAGTTACATTTCACAAGTTGTTCCCAGAACGGGAATAAACCCGAGTAACCTCTTCCCTACGATCATCTCTTCTTTATTCCCGATATGCGCGATGAAGACGTACGAGTTACAAAGAAATCCATATTTGCATTTGAAAGGCTGGTTGCACACGTTTGAAATCCGTTCAGAAAAGCGGAAATAATCGGTAGGATCGTGGAACTCGCCTCTCCGCGAGGAATTTTAATTAGTCGTTCCTATGTATCTCGCAATTCGATTATCGATCCCAGCGCGAGTGACGCGAGTCACGTAAGCGGCCGTCGATAAATTTCACGAAACGCCACGTCGTCGAATAAGTTTGCAAGCTGGGAATAGACGTGTCGTCGTACACGGACAAAAGCTCTAACGTCTCTTCTACGAGGTTTCTACGCTATCGTGTACCGTAAATAAACACTGTGTTGGAGATTCGTGTTTAAGAAGGATCGTTGATGGAATGCCTGCAAAGAAGAAGAATCAATTTTCGATATACATTTTCGAAGAGACCGCACACGATTAATGATATTGGCGATAATATCGAGGAAAATATTGACAATAATGTTTTAAACATTGTTTTAATGCGATATTCTTTAATCTTGATACTCGAGATGACCAATAATATTTTCAATTCTTTACAGTGTAGTGGGAATATTGTTGATCGTATGGGAGCAGTTCATGCGACGTTTATATACGATTATTATTATTAAGAATTCTACGAGATTATTATCGAATAAATTGTTGTCGAACAATCGTTTTAAATCGTTATTCGATTATTTGGATAAAGTTTTATCCCAAGTATTAAACGATAATGGAAAAATATATTGTTAAATTAAAAAAAAATAAAATAAAATAAAGGAACGATTTACGCATACAACGATTTACGATATACAATATATTTTATCTTTACAATTATTTTTATAATAAGAGAGATTCGAATAATTGAATTGAAAGTGCAAGGTTCGTAATATAATAAAAACTCGTTGCAATTAGTTAAATATTAATTACGATTTGCTTTCGGCCAATGCATATCACTCCGCTTTATTTTCTAATTAAATCGTAGCTCCATATCTCGTTCCGTACATCGATACTGTTCAATCGAACGAAAATTGAAACACGTGTACGATTGCGATCGTGGTAATCGCTACGAATATCGTTAAATTAACGAACCAAGTCACGGGTATGCGCGTAAGCTAACCTAAAAGGATACAGATGTTCACCGATATTGACGTCAAAAATTGGCGGAATATCATCGGACAAATATTGTACAGAAATTTCATTAACGTTCAATAAATAATCGGGCCGCGAGTAATTTGTGAAAATGAAAATCAAACATTCAACACCGTCACTGTGTCAAGTTGGCGTAAGACAAAGTTAACTCGATATCGCCGTACAAAAGGAACAACCGCTTTATGATTTCATGCTCGCTCGCTTACCGATGTATCATCAACGTTAACAGCCTCGTTCCACCACGTCGAGTTTAATGGTTTAATAACTGAAATTGAAAAGTCGAGCACTATCGGTAACGAAACGAGACACACAGTCGATAATTATAACCTTTGTTTCACAAAATTATTTTCCAAAGGTAAATAACGCAACTATTAACGCCATATCTAACCTAAAAGAGGTCTAATCAGACCTCTTTTCTTTCCCGTTGTCCCTATTAACCAGGTAATTCTCGCGATCGATCACCAAATAAGCGAACAACAAACAGACGGTAGCCGACGGCACTCGTGAAAATTAATCCTATGCACGAGGTAAAGTGGGCAGCCCGTGTACAAAGGATATCCATAACTCTGTCGATAATTTTCGGATTCCTGATTAATTGCGGGCGCCCCCACGGCGCACAACGACACACGCGAGCCCGACTGCACACGGTTTACTCTTGTTGACACTTTTGCACGCGATAAATCACGCGAGTCACGAGAAGTTGCGAGAACCAGTTGCTACCGATCCCCGCCGTTCGATACCCCCCCCTTTGGGGGGGAAAAAAGCCACCATAGTTTTGCGCCTTTCACGTTCCCTGCCGCGTTTGCGTTTTATAGAATTCAAGAGTGGCTTTGTAAATATTTCAAAAGTTCGAAACCTGAGCGCGCGCAAAAATTAACGAATTCCTTTGAAACGAGTTTGCGAGGTTACGTTTTTTTTTGAAGAGAGAGAGAGAGAGAGAGAGACGAGAAGAGAGAAAGAGGGCAAATTCGAATAAAAGGCGAATATAACGCCATGTGCTCGAATTTTGTGGATCGAATTATCGGTATCTCGTTAGAAATTTGTGAAACAAGAAGATCTTCGTGATAATTCATTTCGCGAAGCGATACTTTCAACTTCATTGTACGATGGGAAATAACAGATTCTACCCTCTCGATATTTTATCCAATTTGCTCGTAATTTTACGTTCTGTGGAAACGTGACCGTGGACGTGATTTATTTAAATGCGACCCCCTCGCCACGCGACAGGCGGCGTCATTCGATCCATGTTAAGAGATTTTAATTCCTGCCCGTTCTGTTTCCCGTGAAGCCGCTTAATGAACACGCTCCGCGCTATAAATCAAGTTTGTCACGTGTAATTTTTACGAATTATCCGCTATACTTTTTCAAAATATAATTTTAATTTAATCCATCGAAAATAATTTAAATTTTATTAGATCATTTTATCGATAGAGTCAATTGTCCGATTTGACTCTGATATTTTGTCATTTGTTTACAATGCATGATCATAAAGAACGATTATCAGAATTCTAAACGGATAATTATTGCTAGTCATTTCCTCTTTACGTCACAATATCGTCGTCGTATACACATAAATCAATAATTAAATTGTCTAAATTCGAACTAGATCTGCTCCGATACTCGTAACGTAAATAATTAAATTTCTTACGTTTTGCAGCTACACCGATCGAATATCGTCTCTTCTTCAAGAAACGAGAATACTCGATGGGGAAATAGATGTGGTTGCGTGTACGTACCGTGTGGCGAATCGCGTAGTGGACACGTGGTAACAGCGGCGATGGCACACTATTCCGAAACACCTGCGCGCACGTTGCTCCGCACAAACGAATCGCGACGAGGATGCAACACACTGGATATCTCTCGACACTGTACCGCTGCACGGTCTCTCTCTCTCCCTGCCTCCCCCGCGGGCCCAC
>NW_006263438.1:176370-177431 GCF_000469605.1 Apis dorsata
TTCGCGTGGCGGCGGTTCATCAGCTCCGCCGGTTCATCACCCAACGGTTCACTTTTCGCCGGAAGTGGCTATGTGGATCACGAAAACGCGCGCCTCCAGAACCGCTCTCGTGGGGGAGGGCCCGATACCGCGAGTAGGGGGAGTGCGAGGGACCACCGCCTGCTGCGACCAGAGGTGGGGGGAGAAGAGATCACCGGAGAACCTTAGAAGCGAAGGAAAAGGACCGTGGAGGAGAGAAAACGTTGTAGGGAAATGGGATAGACTCTCTAGAGAGAGAAAGAGAGAGAGAGAAGAGAAGAGAAAGAGAGAGAGAGAGAGAGAAAGAGGGAGAAGCGAGACACGCGGCAAGCGGGAAAGGACGAAAAGGGAACGAGATGTTTGGGGGGTGGGTGGAGTGAGGAAGAAGGATAATAGTCGCGGAGGGAGACAGGTACGAAGACGGAAAGGAGGCGAGAGAGAGACAGGGAGATAGAGCGAGGAGGGGGAAGCAGAATAGGGAGAGAGAAAGAGAGGGAAACAGAAATGACGGAACACGGATGCCGGGTCCGGCGGAGAAGTCGTGGGCACGATCGCCGTCACAACACTAGCGGTCTGGTGGTACACTCTTCCGATGCTACGTACACACACGCTCCTCTCCGCCGTTCTCTCTCCATCTCGTTCTCTCTTCCCGATCGAGTGGCCCTGTGCGCGCTCTCCTTCCTCCCGCTCTCCTATGCTATATACATATATACACACGAGACTCTCTCGACTTCTATCCACGTATACGCGTACGTGTACACATAATATATATACGTACGATACACGGGATTACGCGTGACTACTACGCGGCTCTCGATCTCGCCTCTCTTTTCCGCCTCCTCTTTGCCTCGGTTATGCGTTAAACGGAGAGGACTCGNCCCTCCTACCTTGGACGGGCGCAAAAGCACGGACCGAGAACCGAGACAGGGCAATCTACTAGGTAAGACTAGTTCCTCCACCCAAGCCGTGGACCCGTTTTCCGTCGATCGCTCTCTCCCTCTCCTGTTTCGCTCTTTCTCTCCTGCTCTCTCTCTCTCTCGCCC
>NW_006263438.1:177455-179796 GCF_000469605.1 Apis dorsata
CCGCTTCTCCCCATCTCCCTCGCCACCTCCTTCTTATCCGTTGCTCTTTTTTATCCTCCGCGTCTTTTGTCCATTTCTTTCTCCCTCTTCGTCTCTCCTCGCTCTACCTCGCGCCATATATACCCGCCTCTCCCGCCACTCTTTGCCTCTCTCCTTCTTTCGCGTCTTTCGCCTTCTCGCGATCTCCTTGCGCCCGAGGAATCCGTCTTCCTTTATTTCTTGCCGCTCCTTCGACACGACTCTATCCGCTCGCTTCCCTTTCTCCCTTGCCTCCCCTTTCCAAGCTTTTGCCCTTTACCTTCGGGCGCCACTTCGATCCCTATCTCCCCTCCTCCCCACTCCTCGTGCAACTTTGTTCGTCAAATTATATTTCTCGCCTTCCTCCCGAATATCTTTCGCTCTCGCTTCTCGGCTTTTTTTTGTCCTTCCTTCCTTCCTTTCTTCCTTCGTCCCCTTACCTACACATACACACATACATCCTTCACACGTTGGAAATCGTGTAGGCACCTTGTCGGACCAATACTCTCTCTCCTTCTCTTCGACCGTCGACAGTCCCTCCTTTTCGAATTTCGTCCCCGTTTGTTTTTGCCCGTAAATTCGCGTTGCTCGTTAGTCGTGTTGCGTGCGCATAAATCTTCTTCGTGTCGCGCATCTCCTCTCTTTTTCCCGCGCTCGTCTTTATTCGAGTGCCCGTATACATAGCAGAAGGCGCGCATGCACGCCGTCCAGATCTACCACGCGCGAATAAATATGCTTCGAACAGCATCGATACTCCCGTCAACCGCGATAAATATATACACGTATCTCTCTCTCTCCTTCGAGATCACGCCTGTTCTCTTCCTTCGACGAGTTCATAAATAATATTTCAGATCTGTATCGATCCCTTTCCCCCCCCGAAGGAACGAAATTTTCCTCGGCGTTATCCATTTAAATGCATGAGATTTTTCGTCGAATTTGACGTTTTCGGTGCTCTCGATGAATTCTTTTCTCATTGTAATATTTCTCGAACGAAATATCCTCTCGAACTTGAGAATGGAGAATGGAATTCTTTTCGAGACCGTTGCGTAAATTTCGTGAAACGGAACACAACTATTTTGAATTTACATTCAAAGGAGCAGAGAAGTTTTATTTACGATTTTTATATAAGTAAGGATCACCAATCGAGATAAACAATTTTTGCGAAAATTTCAATTCAATTCTTATTCGTTGTTGCGTCACTCTTTCGTTCGCTGTTCATTCAAACAGGTTGATAATTATAATATATTAGATCGTTCATGGCGAGTGACGTCTGGTTTCGATTCCGACTGATGCTCGGTTTTATTTCGACCCATTTTTCGAAGGAAAAACTTCTTCGAACCACTCGTACGGAATAATTACGCGATATATTTGAGAAAGTCAATACTCGATCTTAATCACGTCGGGGCAATTTCTTCAACGCCTTGTTGCGACAAATTCGACAAACAAATAACTTTTGTAACGAATATTCGAGGCAAAGATATTACGTTTTAATTACTCGAGCGAGGAACATTGAGTCGCCAATTTATGAAAATTCCTTTTTGCTTCCCCGAGCTCTGTCCACTCTTACTCTTTGCGCGTCGAATCTATTAGAGGGGATTTACCTCGCATCGAGGATTTACCGCGCTTCTTTCGAGAAAAACTTTGCCTCGAGAAGAAGGAGAAGTGGAGAAGAAGTCGGCAGAGTTGCCAAGATTCTTGGGAAAGAAAGCTGCCCGTTCTTCAACTTTTATCTTTTATCTTCTTTCAGCCTTCTAAACTTGATGATGAAACTTGGTCGAAAGTCGCGGAAAGAATGCAAGATCCGCCAATAATTTTCCGAATCTATCTTTTTCAAGATCGAATTTTTTAATTACCCCTTTGACATTAATTATCCCTGGTGAAACTGATGGAATAAGAATGAGATATCGTAATTGCGAAGAGAGAGAGAGAGAGAAAGAAAAAAAAATAATGACGCAGTACTAATAAACGTAACGCGTACAAAACGCGTGATAATTATCAATGTATCATGTTAATCATGCTACGCATTTATAAATAAACGTTCATCTATTATTATAATTATATTTAAGACAGAAACATATATATTATAATTTTTTTTAAGATAGAATTATAATTATTATTTTTTTTAAGATAGATTATAATTATTTAAGATAGAAAGAAAAAAAAAGAAAGGAAAGAAACGCTCACTTATTTATACTACAGAAATATATACGTAAATATATTTACATCGTATCTCGATGCATACGATTAATCTAAGCCAATTAATTACACTTTTTTTTTCCCCGCTCGTTTCCAAGGACTAAGTAACATTTTTTTTTTTTTTTTT
>NW_006263438.1:180164-180561 GCF_000469605.1 Apis dorsata
TATGCCTCTCCCTTGTATCCTCTCGCTTATAACAATGATCTTTCATCCACAACGGTAACGGTAAACTCGTCCTGGAAAAAACTTTTCTTCCTTCTGACCGTTTCCAAGATTTATCCCTCCTTAAATTTCGCCGCTTCTTTCTCCCTTCTCCTCCCTTCCTCCCCTCTCCTTCCTTTGCACGCGGCCCCAATGTTTCCCTTGCGCCCGCAAAAGTCATCGCGAACAACCAATGTTTCGAACTCTCTTATCTGGCCTTTTGAAACGTTTCGAATATATCGCGAGATATCACGGCAGTTTTATGAACCCTTCCCCCGTCCCAGTTACAAACGGAGCGTAACCACTGGTGTGACGAAGGAGCGTGGAAAATCGTGGATTTTCACAGAGGAGAAAAAGAGGG
>NW_006263438.1:180758-185231 GCF_000469605.1 Apis dorsata
TGTATCGCGGATCAGAAGACGGCTTACGGCCGCTCTCATTCGAATATGTACCCGTCGTTTATGAGAGGCGATGATACATATAAATAAGGTATGCGGAGTGAGATCGAACACATTGTCGTTGAAAAAAAAGAAACAAGAAAGAAAAAAATTATTGAAATTTTTCTCGCTCAAGAAAATTATACGTGGATAATTTAATATTATTTTTTTTAATAATTATTAAGCGTATTTTGGTTGAAAAGTTTATCCAATTTTCACGAGAATTTTCGATACGAGAGGGTATATAAGATTAAGTTTTGGTAAGAACGTGAAGGAGATCGGGGACGTTACAAATGCGATCAGCGATTTAGGTAAGAGGAAGGAGAGATGTTTTCTATTTAGTTACGGGCCGTGGTTGGAGAGAGAAAGAGGATGGCAGTTACGACTTTTCTCGGAATCGGGCTAATGGAAGGGGCTTAATGTTATTTACTTATTGAAAGAAAAGAGGGGAATAATACTTTCGATCGGTGGAAAAAATTGTAGAAACATTGTTGAACGAAACTCGAGGAGAAGAACGATTCGTTCTTTTCAACTCGTCTTGTTAAAATTTATGTGTTATCCGTTTAGAAGAGGAGAAATCGCTCGTGAAATTATTTATCAAGGCGAAAATTAAAAAGACTAAAACTTAATCAAATCGAAACTATTTCTTTCAAAACAACGAGTATATAATTTAAAAAAAAATTATAGAAAAATTAACCCTCTTCTCTTTATTCTCAAGATTCTCAGGAAATTACAACGCGTGTCGATCGAATTAAAATTAAAAAAAAAAAAAATTAATTTCTTTACAATCAATTTAAAAATAGACGCGCGTGTCAACAATCTCGAAAATTTCTCGAATTTCATCGAATTAAAAAGATTATTCAAAGAAAATCCGATCATCACTAATAATGCGCGGAAGATGTTTCGAACGACGATGAACGTATGAAGTTTCAGGATAATAAGCAGCTGGTAGCCGCAATTGGTGGCGGCCTACGAACTCGTTCGCGTGGGTCGGCCATCCGTGGATTTTAGAATCGATACGACCTTCGCCGTGTGGCGGCGGCAGCTGTGCCAGATCAACCGGAGCACCATAGCACTCGTTTATTATGCGCTTCAAATTGCATCGAACACACGTTAACGACGATCGAATAAATGCGCATCTATCGCATCGATTCCTGCGCGAAAACGAACAAATCGAATGTCTCCAGATTCTTCCTCGAATCTTTTTCGAAGTTTGGCGAATCTAACCGGCGGCGATTATAATTCGATTCGAAACTTTCGTTCGAGAGAGGCGGGGATTTTGATTTTTCCAGATATATCTCCAAATCTAAAAAAATATATTGTTTCTTATTTTTTGGGTTTATAACAAGTTCTTCATCTTTTTTCCGTGTTATGTAAATTAAATTATAGTGGATCGGTGAAATCAGGTTAAATTAAATCTAAAAGTTTAGATAAAAATTCATCCAGGCTTCGATACTTTCAAACCACGAAAATAACGAATGAAATGTTTCTTTTTTTTTTTTTTTATAAGGAATGTGTTTAAACGAGAAAAAAAAGAAAAAACAGAGCAAATTAATTATTTGTACCCAGATTTCGAAATTTTCAAGTGACAAAAGTAAAAAAAAAAAAAAAAAATTGAAATTCGATCTAAAATTAAAAGAAATATATATTGAGACGAGATCTCTTCGAAATTTTCGAATTAATTCGCAGAAAAAAAAATCTCGAAGATTTTAAAATTATCCCATTTCTAGAAATTATCTTAGAAACGATCAACTTTCCTTTTTTTTTTTTTTTTTTTATAAGGAATACGTCTAAACGAGAAGGAAAAGAAAAAACAGCGCAAATTAATTATTTGTACCCAGATTTCGAAATTTTTGAGTGACAAAACTAAAAAAAAAAAAAAAAAAATTAAAGCTTCGATCTAAAATTAAAAGATATATATCGAGATAAGATTTTTAAAATTATCCCATTTCTAAAAATTATCCTAGAAACGATCGACTTTCCTTTTCTCTTTCGGAACGCAGCGAGGCGAAAGAGAAGAAAGAAAAGAAGAAAAGAGAGAGAGAAAGAGAGAGAGAGCCACGTAAATTAATTAACGGCTGTAATCGCGCGGATAAGCGAAATAACAGGCGCGGGGACCACCCACCGCAGCTTGTCCGCTCCCCGGATAGACGAAACGCAACGGGTTTCAAGATTCGTTCGATCGCGTATGACAAACGATCGGCCATAACGTCGAATTAACTTTCAACCGGTCCGGTTCCACGTTTGATCGAGTCTAGCGGACCGTATCCGCTAGGATGCATTAACTCTCGTGATCGTTCCTGCGCCGACCAATCGACTGTAAAACCCACTTGCAAGTAGGGTAACGCGATCCATTCGGCTGTTGAAAAAAAAATTTTTTTTTTTTTCCCTCCTATCCATGGCCACGCGTCGCGTCCGTTTGAAAACCGAGTTTTTCCAAGGAGCTTCGAAATAATTCGAAAATATGTACACGCGTTTCTCTGACACTTTATCGAAGAATATTTTACTCTGAGAAATCAGATAATCGAGATTAAAGGAGAATAAAGAGGAATATGAGAATATAATTAATAATTTAATTTAATTTAACTTAATTTAATTTTATTCGTGCTTCGAATAAAATTCTTTTTCATTAAATTATTTTTACATCGTGTAAAAATTGTTTCGATGAAGCTTCGAAATAATTCGAAACGTACACACGTGTTTCTTTGGCACTTTGCCAACGAATATTCTACGCTATTCTGTGAACAGTCAGATTGTGTCAAGATTATGGATTTAAGTAAAATTTTTTTCCATGAAACTTCAACATGTGTTTTTAATAACCATCCATGAAATATATGTATAAAAAGAAATTTTATCTAAAAATTTTCGTACAGCGGATGTGCTGTATTCGTATTATACGCGACGTAAAAATAATTCGAGAAAAAGAAATCGAAACGCGAACAAAATTAAGTTGCCAATAAAGTCAAGTTGCCAATAAATACCATTCTCGTAGAAAGATGTATGCATGTATTCCTCTTTATTCCCCTTTAAATCGATAATCTTGACAATCTAGTTATTTCGAATTATTTCGAAGCTCCTTCGAAAATGCGTGGACGAAAATTTTACACGACGTAAAAATAATTTGGTAAAAGAGAAGTCGAAGCACGAACAAAATTAAATTAAATTGAATAAAGTATTATTAATATATATCATTCTAGAAAGATATGTATTTCTCTTTAATCGATAATTTTAATAATCTGGTTTTTCGCAAGATAAAATATTCGAGGAAGAAACATATTGATACGTATATGTTTCGAATTATTTCGAGGCTGCTTGGAAAAATTGATGTTATTAATAAAGATATAATTAAATTTCATATCAATTTTATTATTGTGATTTATATTATGTTCATTAAATATCATCGATTAAAAGAAGTTTGAATTGATAATCACCGTTTAAAAATTAGAACTTTGTATTTATAAATTGTCCTTCAAGTTCGAATTTTTCAAATTACGTATTTCGAAGGAATATGAAAATTTATTACAATTATTGATATACGTATGGAAAAGTGATACGATTTAAAAATTGTATATTTGCAGATTTCAAAAACGAAACGAAGATCGAACGATTTCAATCGCCATGAGAATTGTCATGCCGAATTCACGAGTTCGCAAATTCACTGATAATTCAATTTATCACGAAATTTTAAAATCGTGTGTTCGAACGAGCTCGCAGTACATTGCAATTTATTAGGAGCGATCTCGAGTGATATTAAGTAACACATATTTACGATCAATTTATTATTTTACAACGAGGCAAAAAAAAAAGAAATAAATACGCGACGTTCCAATTTTTCTTCTTACATAATGATATTAGAGATTCATTTTAATTGCACGTACATATATATAGCGATAAAATTTGATTAGGAGAAATCTTTCAATTCACACGTTCTTTTATTTTCACAAGCGATAAACTCAAGAATTTATGTATCTTATATATATCTTAATATTTCTGTTAAGAGTTTAATTACGTCGAAAAAAAAAAAACTGGAATAATTTCCAACGCGCATTTCCTCCTGGACTGGACGCGAAGACTGGAATTCGAAGATGATTCAACGAAGACGATTATATAAATAATTAATAAAAAAGCCTAGAGAGATTCCCGAGTTAATTTCAGGCAACATTTTCCTCTGCAAAAACTTTGTTAACGAATCGATAAAAAAAAAAGAAAATTTCCATTCAATCGTCGTACGACGTTCCCACGTTCAACGTTTGCACGGATGCAACAGGCGTCTCTCTTTCTCTCTCTCTCTCTTCTTTTCCTTTATTCTCACCCCGTGCGTAACGAGAGAAAAGTAGGAAAAAAAAAAAAATCAAAGTCAATCATAGAGCTCGCTCTGTGAACGAAGTTTGAAAAGACACGATATATATCGAGCGAAGAAGGGATGGGGAGGGAGGG
>NW_006263438.1:185511-187447 GCF_000469605.1 Apis dorsata
GGAAAGGTGAGGCGCGGGGAATTCATCGATCGATGTAAAGTGGCTCGTAAATAGAGACGCGATCGAGACGAGAATTTTTCGCAAGCTCGTCAAATACGTTCCCGTCTATCGAGAGCGATCCATGACTTTAATCTGCTGTTAAAGCGGCTAAGCGATTTTCCTCCTCTGCCCTCCTCCTCCTCTGTAATGGCAAATAACCGTGAAGGGAACAGGTAGATGATAAAAGGGAAGCGTGAAAAACCAGCTTCCGCTCGTCGTTGCATCACCTACACAAATGATCGAGATCATTCACAAATTCTTTACTTGTTGACGCTTTTTTGAATAACGAACGAAACGAAACGTTAATCATACGATCGATATATATATTCACGTGCAAATGCAATTAATAAAATTATGTATATATGTTTATATATTAATGCAATAAGAAACGTTCAAAGTGATATTTGAAAAATGAATTATTTGGTAACACGGGTGGATAAATGCTCGAAAACGTTCCACTTCGTTTCATTTCGATAAATCGTTTCCTCTGATTTTTTCGAAATTCGTATCGAGTTAGTTAAATTCGTAATTTAATCGAATTTCTATTCGAGTTTCACGCGTAAAAATGCGCGTATAAACATTTTCACAGTGGAACAAGTTTATCGCGATATTTATAAATATCAAATATCATGAAAAGTATGCGTTTTTGTTATTATTTAATTATGAAAAGAAAGTTGGCCGGTTTGTCTGGCAATTATAAAAAAAAAAAAAAAAATGTGATTGCTCTTTGAAAGAATATCGAGTAACGGTAAACCGTTCTAGAAAATCTTTGATATCGTAATGGTTGAACATAAACCGTTCAGAAATGATTTTCCAGGCTACAAAGAAGGATGATCGTCACTTTTAATTACCACTTATTGATCCTCAACACGTTACGTACATGCCAATTATCTTACCAAACATTTATAGAACCATTATTTCCATTTTATTTTGCTCAACGTGACAACGTGTCTTCTTGCCATTTGTTTCGATCCGTTGGTTAGGCAGTGAACTGTATCGATAATTCGTTTTACGATTAGTAAGTAAAGGCATTGCTAAATTGTATAATCCTCGGTATGCACGAAAAATTTTAGCACAGATAGTTTTCACTAGCGCTTCCAAACTGGTGTGACGAATCGTGGTTTCATGAATTGCGTTGTTGCCAAACTTTCGTGTAATCGATCCTTGCTGCGATCCTTTGATACTTGAGATAGTCTCTTCTCCTATTGAACCTTCTTTCAACTTTTCTTTCTTTTTTAATCCGTCACTTTATTCATATACGATTCATACGGTTATATTTATATTTGCAACACGTATATTTTGCTCGTAATTGTATATTTTATTTTAATTTTAAACATTCTTTGCACAATTAATAACGTAACGCAAAAATAACATTTATCTAAAAATACGTTAAACACTAATATAAGAATAGAATAAATATTAATTTTGATTATTTTTTCTAATTACTTTATTATTCACGATAATATTCGCAATGCTTATTTAATCGTAGATATGTATTTACTTTCAAACATTCTTTGCATAATTTTAAGAAAATATTATTTTTTTGTTTATCTATGTTATGTGTTTGTAAAAATAAAACGTGTCTTTATCGAATACATTTGATACTTTACACAATTATGTTTAACATTTATCTAAAAACATATAATGCAAATATTAATTTTGCAAGGAGCACTTCTCATAACTCTTCGAAATTTCCAAAATTCATAAATAACATAAAAAACGAGCTTAAAACTATAAGAATTCATATCCGATAAAACACGTACATATGTATGTCCTCTTTCTTATTTACCAAATCAATTCCACCAATGGAAAATGTTTATTTCTTATTCGATGGAAAAACCACTGGAAAACATTTTATTGGCCAGGAATCTCTCTCTCTCTCTCTCTCTCTCTCTCT
>NW_006263438.1:187603-188758 GCF_000469605.1 Apis dorsata
TTCGGAATGCAACGTTAATGTCACAGAAAGTGCGGATCGTTTACTTTGGAATAAGGTGAACGCTAAATCGAACAGAGGAGGCACGCCAATTAAATTCCATCGTGATTTATCCCCGCCAATTCTCCCCGCATTCCGCGTTGCCTTTCCACGATATGGGATTCTGTCATTGTCGCCACCTCCACGATTTTTTTTCTTTTTTCTTCTTCTTCTTTTTTTTTTCTTTCTTTCTCTCTTTCTTCTTTTTACTTTCGTTTTCAAACGATATTGCGCGCGCAAGAGAGAGGAAATTCTTATGATTCGATATAATAAATTGAAGAGAGGAAAGAAGAATAATATTCAATTTTTGTTTAATACAAGTTTATTACAGTAAACTCGATTCCATCAAAGGTGCAATGATAAATAAGAGGTTGGAAAAATTACTTTTTCTAGAGAATTTATAGAGGATAGAAACGAAGATTAAGTAATCTTAGAATAGATATCTCCCGATATCGACAATTTGTGCGCGTCTTTCTTTTTCCGCTCGCGCAACAACCTTAATTACTTACTTCGTCTTGGCCAATGACCGGTTGTCATCGACGAATCGATCTCCTCGATGCTTTAACCACGCGTCTCTGCGGATGTATCCTCTATTTCTTTCTATCTTACTATTTTTATTATGTTCGTTCGACGAGGAGGCGGCTCGAGTTTCAAGAAAAATTTGCAATCTTTTTCTAATTAAGTATTCGATTTTCGTTTTTTTGAGCGAAATTCGAGGATTCTATTTCGAAATCGAAAATTAAATAATTATGATAATAATTATTAAATATTATTAAATATTATTAAATTAAATAATTATGATAAATAATTATAATAGTAATCGATAATAGTAGTGCTCTTAATTGAAGATTATAAAATTATCGCCATCAAATAAGAAAGCAAGAACAATTGAAAATTCCTCGATCCTTGTAATTTTTCTTATCGGATTTCGATTCGATGGTTGGCAAAACGGCGATCGAAAATTTTCACTTTCAAAATTAATTTTTTTCAATTCGTCGGCGAGCACAAGCAAAACGACAAGTAAAACAATTACTGTTACACACGATATATACATATCGTGATTAAAGAGGCAGAGAGAAGAGAAAGGGGGCTCGCCTTTCCCCTCTTCCCCCCCCCCCC
>NW_006263438.1:189011-193030 GCF_000469605.1 Apis dorsata
GGGGCTGATTGAATCCATATTTGGATCGATTCGAGCGTAACTTCCACCGCGGGAAGAACTGTCAATATACCGGGTGACCCTTCAAATTCGATTATCAAATTTATCCGTCAAATACTTTATATCATTCATTTCTCCGTTCCTTTTATCGACTCGTGGACGGAATTGGAATTCGTTCTACGTAAAACTTTTACGTAGAATTTTTCAATCATCGTTATAGCGAGGGAAATTTAAAAAAAATTCTTATATAACTTTTTTAAGAAACGTAATTTAAGAGACGAACGATATAATATTCACACTCTCGTTCGTGTTATAATAAAATTAGAAAGAAAATTTAATCGTCGAATATTTATTTTCGAGAAAGAAGAACACAAAATTTAACTCATCGAAGATATTTCGTTAATAATTGTTGATTTCACGAAATATTTATCCAACGAGAGTTTATATATAAAATTTAAATTTTCATATATAATAATCGAAGCGTTTTATCTATCTATACGCGTCATAATGAAATACAATTTTTCACGATTTTTCACGACGTCATTTCAAATTCGATCATTTGCGTTTACTTTTACCGATTTCGAGAAAAGGAAAAGAAGTTGAAAAAGAGCGAGCTTTAGAAAATTGGCCGCGTATCGATTATCTTACTCACGACTCATCTTGGATCCTCGTGATTAATGATTCAATGGCTGCGATCGATCACCGCCACCAATTATCCGTGGCCAAATGTGTAACTATCGTGAAATTGGCCCGGTCAAGTGTACCCTATTTTCACACTTTCTATAAATATATACGCTTACGTTCGCGCCGTACAAACACACTTTATTATATACTCTCACGACCGCATTTAATCTTACGACTTGCACGAATACAAATTAGAAAGAAAAAAATAGGAAAATTTTTCGTTCCTCCACCAGAAGAGGTAGATCTCTTTTCCAATGCTCAAAAAGAATACGAATATTGAATACTGATACGATATAATTTAAGAGAGAGACTTTAATTCGTCCATGGAATTTTCATATCCATGGAACGTGTGAAACAATTGCGAAAAGTTTTCATTGTTCGACGACGAGGTTGGCGTACTTCAGGGTGTCCACGGAAGAAAGTAGCCTGTCATGAACCGATTCCGAGCACTTCTGACGTTCCAAACACTTCTGACGTTCCTCGAAATCACGGATAGCTCGAATAATAACGAGCACGGGAAAAACCTATACCATGGTAGGTAAGTGGATTCGCGGCCTGATCACCCGTAATATCCGCGGCCGAAAAAATCTTCGCCTGGGATGTCGATGGTTAGATTTCAACTTTTCGGAAACAGCCACTATCTCGCCGCCTATTTTCGCCGATTTTCGCTTGCGGTGCCCGAATTGTCGATCGCCACCGAATCTCGATCCAACGATTCTTTTTTGCCCGATTCTTCTCGTAACCTTCATCGAAACGACACGAATATATATTTCGTCGACGATCTTGCCAAATCGATCTCTGATTACTTGGAATACCCATCCATCCAACGTGCGAAGAAAACGTCCTATCAACGAATAATTTTACGATTGTAAAATCCATTTCAACTGGTCAATCATTTTTGTCCGCCTCGATTCTCTTCGAGTATAAATATATTTCTGATGGATCATGGCCGAGGGCTCATCTTCTCTTCGAAGAGAATTAATATCCTTTGATGTCCTTCGATTATTTCATCTAAGAGTTTCGTATCTCGAGAAAATTTCTCCACACGTTTCTGCTTCGAGAGGATTTTTATTTGACGAATTCAGGGGATGCATACGTATCTCTTTCGAGGAGATGAGAGATTTCGGGATGTAGAAAAATTTCTTCTTGTGGGGACTTTTCGCCTCGAGATTTTTAGACGACGATGGAGCACGTTGTAATAAGAGGCAATCGGTTTTTTTTTATTTTTATTCCTCGAATCAATGGACGTTGACGCAGCGCAGAGACTCAGAGATACGTTAGAGGCGAGCGTTAGAATGCAGGGATGACGATGTTCAGACACGTCGGTCGAGATAAATTCTATTTTTGTAATCGAAATAATAATAATAATAATAATAATCGTGTCAATTCGAGATCGATCAATTTTAGAGAAGAATGGAAACATTCACAGGGGGTTGTTAAATTAATTCTTTCTAATATTTATTCCCTATTAATTTATAATTTTAATAATGGTGGAAATATATTTTTTCGTGAATCGAGAGAATTTTATGTATAATCAATTGATAAAAGTTAAAACTCGATAATAATTTTTCGTTTCGTTCTTTTTTATCAAAGGAATATGTATATCTTCTTTAAACGAATTTTTTTTAGCACGAGGATCCATCTTTGGAAATATTAAAAAGAAGAAAAATTGTCGAAATTTTCCTTCTTTTTTATATATAATATAATTTTTCATTCCACTCTTTTTTATCAGAAAAAGGAATATTTTTCTAACAAACGAATTTTTTTTAGCACGAGAATCGAGATCCAAAAGAAGAAGAAAAAAAATTATCGAAATTTTCCTTCTTTCCTTTTTTCTTCTCCATTCTTTTATATATAATATAATTTTATAAATAATATAATTTTTTGTTCCACTCTTTTTTATCAGAGAAAATATATATATTTTCTTGACAAAATTTTTTTTGAATTTTTTTTAGCACGAGGATCGAGATCCAAATATTAAAAAGAAGAAGAAGAAAAATTGTCGAAATTTTCCTTCCTTCCTTCTTTCCTTTCTTTTATATATAATATAATTTTTTATTCTATTTTTTTTTTTATCAGAGAAAAGAATATATATATATCTTTTCGACAAATTTCTTTTAGCACAAGGATCGAGATCCAAAAGAAAAAGAAGAAAAATTGTCAAAATTTTTCCAATTCCTCGAATCCAAATTTTCCTTTCTTCTTTCTTTCCTTCTTCTTCATCCTTTTATTTATAATATAATTTTTTTATCAGAGAAAAGAATATATATATATCTTTTCGACAAATTTTTTTTAGCACAAGGATCGAGATCCAAAAGAAGAAGAAAAATTGTCGAAATTTTCCTTCTTTCCTTCTTTCTTCCCCATCCTTTTATGTATAATATAATTTTATAAATAATATAATTTTTTGTTTCACTCTTTTTTATCAGAGAAAATATATATATTTTCTTGACAAAATTTTTTTTGAATTTTTTTTAGCACGAGGATCGAGATCCAAATATTAAAAAGAAGAAAAAGAAAAATTGTCGAAATTTTCCTTCCTTCCTTCTTTCCTCTCTTTTATATATAATATAATTTTTCATTCCACTCTTTTTTATCAGAGAAAGGAATATATATATCTTCTCGACAAACGAATTTTTTTTAGCAATATTAAGATCCAAATATTAAAAAAAAGAAGAAGAAAAATTGTCAAAATTTCTCCAATTCCTCGAATCCAAATTTTCCTTCCTCCCCCTTTTATATGTAATACCAAAAAAAAAAATATCGAAAAATATCGTTTCCCTTAATCAATTTCAATTTTATATATAATACGAAAAAGAGAAATATCGAACGTTCCCCTTAATCAATTTCCGTTTTGGTTTGCCGGCTTTTGCCCGGCGGTCAGATACTCGAGAAACATCCCCCAACCGGAATTCTTGATCCCGAGGCGGGTGCACGAGGACGGGACATTCTACTCGTACGAGCTGCCGAATTTCTACGACCGGCACGAGGTGAGCCAGCGTAAGAGGAGATCGATCGAGGATGGCGGCAAGCAGGCCCCTGATAATATAGACAAATTGCACCTGGTCCTCCCGTTCAACGGGATCGACCACCACGTCGAGCTCACCCCCTACCACGAGTTCATCTCGCCCGAGATGGTGATCGAGATGAGGGGCGCCGGCCTTCGAACGGATCTCGACAAGGCGTTGCGATTCAAGAGAGCGCCCGATCAGCAGTGCCATTACAGGGGATTCGTTAGGGGCCACGACACCTCGAGGGCGGCTATTTCTCTCTGTGACGGTGTGGTTCGTAACATTTGTATAATTGTTTTATTTATCAGTTTTTTTTTTTTTTTTTTT
>NW_006263438.1:193197-195398 GCF_000469605.1 Apis dorsata
GATCATACATGTATATATCTCATTCGTAATATCGAGCCTCTATTGCATAAATTCGTGGTTGGGGTATTTGAGTTTCAACGTTTTGAAAAATAAGAAGTTGCTGTTATTGTTTATTTCCATGATCATATTCAAAACGTTTTCAACTCGTCGTAAAAATTCATGCAATGGAGGGTTGATAGTTTATGATACGTTTTTTTTACGATATTTATTTGTTAATCATCTTATAGAAGCTAAGGCTCGTCAAATTTCTTTTTTTTTTAATTAACTCGTTAACTGTAATATAATTTTTAATGGTAATACTTAATCATCTTATGCTCTTATCTTTTATTACGATCGTATGCACAATTGCAGTCTTTTTTTAAATCAGTTATATATCATAGTTCTTAATGATAACACTTTACGTTTGATAATTATTTGTTAATCATTTTATTGAATCGTCATTCATTCCATTTTTTTATTATGCGATCGCAGTTTTTTAAATTAATACGTTCCATTCAACGAATGCAGGCACAATTTTCTTTATATCGTAATTACGATTACAAATATAATCGTTTTCTTCTTTACCGATAAATTTTAAACCGAAATTTAACGAATTCAGGTTTACGATTGCTTTATATTTTAATTACGATTATAAATATAATCGTTTTCTTCTTTACCGATAAATTTTAAACCGAAATTTAACGAATTCAGGTTTACGATTGCTTTATATTTTAATTACGATTATAAATATAATCGTTTTCTTCTTTACCGATAAATTTTAAACCGAAATTTAACGAATTCAGGTTTACGATTCTTTTATACCTTAATTACGATTATAAATATAATCGTTTTCTTCTTTACCGATAAATTTTAAACCGAAATTTAACGAATTCAGGTTTACGATTCTTTTATACCTTAATTACGATTATAAATATAATCGTTTTCTTCTTTACCGATAAATTTTAAACCGGAATCTCTTCCAATATCCTTTCATCCGTGCATGTACACGTAACACGGCAACAGAGCGATATATCGCGCTAGGTTTCCCATCAATCGTCGTTTTACGACGATCCACCAAAATCTCGAAGGAATTCCGCGCAATTGAACTCTGTGCCACGATATAATCCTCGATGCCTTCTCTTATTACACGCTCGAATAGATGCGGATTAATATTAAAGATATTTGCATTTAGATCGTTCGATCTTTCGATTCGACAGTTTCGATCGAAACACTCTCGATTCCGTTTCCGATCTCTTCGAGAATTTCGAGGACTCCGAGTCGACAACACTCGATCTTGATTCGATCCGCGATTCGCTAGACATGAATATTCCGCATAATTCTCCGAGTGTGATTCATAGCCGTACACGAAAGGTAGTATAATATGCGAATTTCACATATGTTTTGAGAGATTTAGATCGAAACGTGGTTTACATGTATATATGTATATATAGGAATTGCCACAACTGTACTACTCAAGATAAACACCGTCTCTCAATTACACGAATTAAAAAATTTTGTAAAAAGTAGATTTAAAAATTGACAAGATTTAAAATCGCAAACTTCTTTATCCTCTCTCATTTACCGATCGAACTAATATCCCACCGAAACGCGATTCCCTTCGTTCATCGATTCCTTTCGACAAAAAGAAATATTTCGTCTTTACTTCCAATAGAAAAACGATTCGAAGATATTCCCATAGGCGTGTCGTCGCTTTTCGAGTAAGTTACTCGATCCAGGTGAACTAATCGGATTGGATCGCGTTATTGAATCGGTAAATTTTCCTCGAATATTAGGGGATTCGAGCGTAGCGCACAATTTCGCGTGAATTACACGAGAGGGAGGGAGGGAGTCCGTTTGTTTGCGTGGCAGGCGCATTTTGAATTATACCGTTAGCTCTGGTCGCGATAAATGTTGCGCGACCGATCCCACGTGATTGGGGGATCGTAATTTGGGGAGGGGGGCGCGATAGAAACTCGACGGTGTCGCGTTGGTTAATGCGCGATCTATCGTTCGTGAAACTCGATTACATCGAAATTTGCACGCTGAACTTCGCTTTATTGAAATATACGTGTCGAACCGAAAAAGTATTTAAGACTAAAACTCGCAAGTGGAAACCGCGTATTAACGAAAATAAAATTGTTCTCGAAAGCAATATCTTGATTAAATATTAATATTAATATCAGAATATCTATTAATCCGACATTATATATATATATATATAT
>NW_006263438.1:195841-197980 GCF_000469605.1 Apis dorsata
TCTTCGAAAAGATCGAAGAATTGATTTTTTTTAGAGGTATGAAAAATTTGAGCTGGACTTTGTCAAAATGCTCGAAGCAAATAAGCGAATAATGATCGAAATCAGTCGTCTGGTGTGCTAATAAGATCGATTAATGATAGAACGAATGATGGTGCAGGTCGGTTACGTGCAAACTGATCATGGCCGGTATTTCATCGAGCCGGCGATTGAGACGGAACCTAAGGAAGACGGACAACACGTGCACATCGCGTACAAGCGGGGCCCCGCGACGAAGGACGAAGTTCCCAAGAAGAAACATTGCGGAACCAGCGGTTAGATTATCACTGATTCGATCATAATTTTTCTTCATCTTTCGATACGATATATCGAATAAGCGATTCGAATTCTTCAAAGATTCAGTTTATCGAATTCCAAAGCGCTTTCCAAATTAATTGTCTGATTACTCGTAACAACCAATGAGAGGATGTCACGTTTTGAATTTTTTCTTTTTTCTCCGATTCGATCTTTAATTTCTAGTACAAATTATCCAATCCATCGTGTATCTCAGGTTCAAATAATATTTAAAAAAAAAAGAGAAACTATAATCTTGTTTTTCTTTTTTCATTTTTACTTAAATATTTATTTAATTTTTTTTTTTCTATCCTATTTCATGTTCCTCCATGTATTTTCTTTTTTGTATCCCATAATAATTAAACGCAATATTCAAGGTAAAAAATCAGGAGTAAAATAATTCGATTCAACTTGTTCTATTGTTGGAACCACTCGTTCACTCGACAGAGCATAGCGAAGACGAACGGATCGACGAGAGATAGAGATAAATTTAAAAGAAAGAAAAGAGAAAATTGGAAAAATTGGTTTTCGCGTTTTTCGCCAGATAAGTGGGAGGAGGAGTGGGCGAAGCAGTTGGCCAGGCGGGAGAAGGAGATCATGGAGGAGGGCGACAGGAAGAAACGAAAGGAAACGAAGGAAACCCCGTACGGCCACAGCCTTCATCGTTACATGGAGATCGCTGTAGTCGCGGACAGAAAGTTTCTCGATTTTTACAACAACAGCAATTTCGAGCAGTATCTGTTGACCATTATGAACATAGCTGCCGATTATTATCACGACAAAAGTGTGGGGAATCAGATAGATCTGGTTATAGTTCGAATGATATTTTTGGAGAAGGAAAAGGAGGAGGTAATACGAAACTAGTTAGAGAAATAGTGATATCGATCATCATGATTGACGATTATCGATTTTATATCAAATTTACCTGCAACATAAATATTTAACCGTGTCGAGTTACAGATCTCGAGAATGTATTTTTAACAAACTTTTTCCCAAAATTCTGCTAAATTTCCACGAAAATATCGAAAATATGAGAAAGTTGAAAAAAAACAAACAAATGTCGAAAGTTGATGTAACGAAAAACGACGATCGAAGTGCTTTCTCGAAATCGATTTTTTCCCGATAATTTTAATTAATTCAACGATTTTCTCGAACGATCCGATTTATTAAAATTTTACCAACTTCATCTTTATTTAAATCTTTCAATATCGTCACAATAATTTTATTATTTTCTCCATTCATTTATCCATTTATCAATTTATTCAATTCCCAATTGAATTTCCTTCGATAATAATTTTTCTTAACAAAAATATATATAAAAATATAAACTTCGAGATTCGACTCGACACGAAAATCTCATAATCATGAGATGATATCTCAAATATCATGGAGATGATAATTCGAGTCGAAATTAATAGATTCGCGACGTTGCCAAAATGGTTCCATTCCATTTCAAAATGGTTTTCCCGTAGATAGATTTGTCCATTAGTCCCAACGCCGAAGATACATTGGCCAGTTTCGCTGCCTGGGCCGACAAGTTGAACCCCGAGGACACGGATCACCCGAATCACTTCGACATAGGTGTCCTTATCACGAGGTGACCCCTCATTTTTTTTTTATTTTTTTTTAAAGATGATCTCAACGAACACAAGTGAAAGGAATAATCGAGAGGGATATTCGGGCGAAATGTTTTTTTCAGATACGACATCTGCGCGGACAACTTGACGAACTGCGACCTGTTGGGCCTCGCTTATCTCGCGACCGCCTGCGACAGGAAGAAGGCGGCCGCCATTTGCGAGGACACCGGGC
>NW_006263438.1:198189-199570 GCF_000469605.1 Apis dorsata
ATCTTGGGATCACAGTTGCCCACGAAGTTGGTCACGTGTACTGTCCATGCACGTCTCTTTATTAAACCTTACACCCTTCGCTTCTAACTCTGATTCCTTTAATCCAAATTTCCATTAAACTCGCTCGCTTTATAAAATCGCGTGTCTTTCTCTCGTAAGATTTTTTCCATTTGAGAAGAGGTCGAAACATTTTAAAAAATTTAATTCGAAATTAAATTTCATCGAATTGATTTTAAAACGATCGGTATAATATTTTCGATGGATAAAATCGGGATGAAAAATTGGTGGAACTCGAAGGGGAATATATTTAGCGATATTGTACGTGACAATTAGCAGCGAAGGAATTAATAATAATAATAAAAAAAAAGGAAAAAAAGATTCTATGTTTCAAGAAACGCAAAGATTCCTTCTCTTTATTTCATTCGATGTTTTTCCATGGTGATAGGAGGAAATGTAATAATTCTGGTATGGGCAAATTTCTAGGATGGGTTGTTCTCACGACACGATGGAGATAAGTGGATGCGAGCCGCAGGACAAGGACGAAAGTTTCTTCATCATGTCTCCCTTCGTCAATCCGTTCACGCTCAGATGGTCACCCTGTAGCAGAAGATTCATCAGCAATCTGATCGAGTAAATTGATATTTACGAGCAAAAATTCTTTTATTTCTTTCTTTCTTTCTATCTTTTTATCTTTTCTCAAATTAATGAACAATAATAAATAAACGAATAATATTAATCGAGGTTTCGAAAAAAATATCGATTTTTCTTAAATTCGTTAAATTCGATCGATTAAGGGGAAAGTTAGGCGACTGCTTGCTCGACGACCCGAAAAATCCACCCGACAAGTTCAAGCTTCCGGATATGCTGGCCGGCGCGATGTACGGCGCCGATTTCCAATGCGACATGCAATATCCTGGCTCCAAGATGTGCACATCTCACGCGGTATAAATATATATGCGTTTATATCTCTTATATCCTTTCTTCTTCACGGAACAATCGACGTTTTAAAGAAACTTTTCGAACTTTTGATTGAGAAATGGAAAGATTTTATTTTAAACGAACGTATATCGTGATATCATGTATTTATTATTTATTATTTATTATTTATTGTTTATTATTTATTATTTATTGTTTATTATTTATTTATTATTTATTATTTATTTATTATTTATTATTTATTTATTATTTATTGTTTATTATTTATTGTTTACTATTTATTGTTTATTATTTATTATTTATTGTTTATTGTTTATTGTTTATTGTTTATTGTTTATTGTTTATTATTTATTGTTTATTATTTATTGTTTATTATTTATTATTTATTGTTTATTATTTATTGTTTATTGTTTATTATTTATTATGTATTTATTATTTATTTATT
>NW_006263438.1:199600-203807 GCF_000469605.1 Apis dorsata
ATTTATTTATTATTTATTATTTATTGTTTATTATTTATTTATTATTTATTATTTATTTATTATTTATTGTTTATTATTTATTGTTTATTATTTAATATTTATTGTTTATTGTTTATTGTTTATTATTTATTGTTTATTATTTATTGTTTATTATTTATTGTTTATTATTTATTATTTATTGTTTATTGTTTATTATTTATTGTTTATTGTTTATTATTTATTATGTATTTATTATTTATTTATTATTTATTATTTATTTATTATTTATTATTTATTATTTATTTATTATTTATTTATTATTTATATATATTTATTATTATTTATTATAAATAATATAAATATTTATAAATATTTATTTTTGTTTTAATATATTTTTATTTAATTTAATTATTTTATTTTAATATATATGTTATATCTTTAAAGTTAAATTGGTTCACGTTGAGGGCGAGTGTTTTAATATGTTTCGATTGAAAGAAACGTTGAATTCAATTGTGAGAATTTTCTTTTCGATATTTATAAACACGATATCATTTATTTTTATTTTTATTATTTATTATACTTTTATTATATTATATTTGTTATATCTTTAAAATTAGATACTTTAAAGACGAGTGTTTTAATACGTTTCGATTGAAAAAACGCTGAATTCAATTACGAGGATTTTCTTCGAATGGATGAATATGAAAAAAAAAAAAAAGTAGAAATGAATTTTTCAATTTTGTTATTCTCATTCGAATGCATCGAATACGACCAATTTGAATATCGTTGCATTTTTCATTTCGGTTCTACAATTGTTTCCATATAAAAAAATATATATATATATCGATATCTATCCATATTGGAAATTTTCTTCGATTCTTCGTTTCGTACTTAACGAGAAATAATTTGAAACGATAATTTCGCATCGTATATATTTCCTCGAAAGATATAAAAATCCGATTATTTTGATCTTTTCTTTTCTTCTTCCCCGATCACGATTCGATTCCAACGATTTCAGACGAAAATGTGCGAGCAGCTGTGGTGCCAAGTGAACGAAACCACTTGCATGAGCAACGGGGCACAGAGCGCCGATGGAACGAAATGCGGCGAGAAAAAGGTTCGTCTTACGCCATCTATCGTGTTAATGATCTTGATTTTTCTCTCTCTCTCTCTCTCTTTTCTTAAATAAAAATTATCACCGAGAGACTTTTTTCGGTATAAATATTTTTGTAATCTTTATTTCCAATACGACTTTTATAGAAATAATTTATATTTCTGTATAAAATAAGAAATATAAGAATATTTTATCAAATAGAATTCGTAAGTTTGCGAAAAATTTATATTCCCTACAAAAATCTCTCGATCCTATCCGTACGAAAAAGAAATTTCTTTCTACTTTTTTTTCCATAAATCTATCCCATCTTTTATCCAAACTTTACTAAGAAAAATTAAATTTAATTAAATTAAATTTTACTTATTCTCGAACGAGGGGAATCAAAATTACAAATTTTTCCTTTCGATTTCGCCAATATATTGGAAAAAAAAATTTCCAAAAAATTTTGCGAAGAGAAAAAGAGGGGGAGGGAGGAAGAAAAAGAGAAAAAATCAGAGGAAACGAACGAGGGGAGAGTAAAAAGATACGTCTGTTCCCAGTGGTGCATACACAAGCTATGCGTGGACATGGGTGCCCGGCCTGCTGCCGTCCACGGAGGTTGGGGAAAATGGGGCCCAATGAGCGCTTGCAGCAGAACATGCGGTGGCGGATTGAAGTACGCGGAGCGAGAATGCGACAATCCGCAGCCCGCCAACAAAGGGAAATATTGCATCGGGGAGAGGAAGAAATTGACCATTTGCAACACCAATGTAAATCCTCCTTTCCTTTCCTTTCCATCTTTATCTCCTCTTTTCTCTCTCTATTTTTCTTTCTTTGTGCCCATTCAGTTTTAGAAGATATTTAATTTACTCAAGTCTCGATTAATTCTTATTTTTTTATAATTTCAATTTAATTTTATGTTTAAATATTTCTGTTTTAATTTTTCTTTTTTTTTTTACGGAAAACGTTTGTCGATTAATTTCTTCTGGGAACAAAAAAATTTAATCAAATGTTCATATATATATATATATTGTGTCTTCTATACGAATAATTTTAATTCAATTTCCTTTGAATACTTAGTTTCACGGAAATCTGGTTAGATGTCGCGCGCGCGTGTAATAACCTATTTTCGAAGAAATCGATTATTTATTTCCATTTATTCTAATCTGGTAATCGAACAATATATTATATATTTCGTTCTTGCTCCGTTCAATTTTATAAATAACATTACATATATCCCAAAAAAGCTCGCAACTAATTTTCCAATTATAATTTTTCCCAAAATTATCCAATAATATAGAGCGATTTCAAACTTTGCAGTTCACGATACCTTTTTCCCTTCCTTTTGCACTTTCCTTTTTCTATTCATCTCGAGAGAACCAATCATCTCTCACAGCCCTGCGATCCGAAGAGACCTTCGTATCGCATGATGCAATGCGCGTCGTTCAACGACAAGATGCCGTTGTCCGACAACAAACTGCACAATTGGACGGCCCACATGGCGAGGAACCTCGACCCGTGCATACTGTACTGTCTCAACGAGGAGAATAGTTTCGTGATACTTCAGAAAATGGTGAACGACTCAACTCCCTGTAAAGCTGGCACGAATAACATGTGCGTCGCTGGTTTATGCAGGGTAAGGCATATTACGTCATTATTATACGTTAGATATTATTTCGAACCCTTTACACTCGAATCTTGGTTCGACTCTGTCATCACTCAATTCATCAGGCAATTCGAATTCGGCGACGATATTTATTCACGTTTGATATTTTTAAAATGTCGCTTCGCACGAATAGATTCATAACCTCTTTACGTATGATTTTATGAAGCGTGGAAGGATATACTGTGAAGTGATAAGATTTTTTATCTCGAAAAAACCGTGAAAATTATGTTTTCGGCGTTGATCCGAGTTCGACGGGATAATAGAAATATTATTTATTTCAAAATTTTTGAATTTCAGTAAGCATGGAATGAGATTAGTTCGAACGAGAATTTGATTTTTCGTTATCGAATAACGAAATTATTTCTATTTGTTGAGAAATTGACAATAGAGGGAAAGAAAATAACGATGAAAATAGAGATGTAAGAAGAATATAGAACGAACGAAAGATAAGAATAATTGGGATCGGGAAACCGAGCATGCATCTTGGTAATCACGTTGTTATTATACAGAGTTTAATATTCGACAAATTTTCTTTCTTTACTCGTAAAAATACATAAAATATTAAAATATTAATTCGTGCGTGGAATTATTTTAAATTAGCTAAAAAATTCACCAAACGGGTGCGGGAAATCATTTCGAGTTGTTTAGCCGAGCAAAAAAGTCCTAGAGTGTAAAAAGTTAATTCTCTTTTCTCTAATCTCTTCTAATTTAATCGTGATTTCTCCGCTGCGGCACTGCCGCTGAACGAGCCGAAACGAGTGCCAAAAATGTGCACAGTATTCGAGAAAGATCGTCAGCAGCCACGTTTACGTCTCATTGCAATCCGAGTTGCTTTGACAGTGTTTATTGAAAAAAAAAACTTTCTTCAAAACGGGGTATTTATAACTTCTAAACACACATTTACAATTATACTTTGGAACTCAAATAACATTACAGAATATAATTATATGATATAATTATATGATAATAATAACTGTTAATAATGGTATTGCGTATAAAACAAATGATAAAAACAGAATACCGATGCTACATTTCCAGAGAAAAATACTCTACAATAACTTCAATCGCTGGTCATATGTACAATACTTATGCAGAGCGATTGTAGTATATTATAGTATGGCATTTTATGTAGAGTGACTTTAGTCGCATATAGTACGTCAGTGGTATTTTATGGAAAGAGACTTTCGATCATAGTAAAAGGTTAAGAATAAACGAATGTTATATCTTTCGTTCATTTGTGCATTAAATGGTTTTTGACAAATTTTGTATTATTTTGTATTAAATCGAAAAGGTAAAGGTTTTGTTGATTTAATTATTGATAATTACAGATTGCGTGTATATTATGGATCGTAACGAAAAGGTTAAGAGTAAACGAGTGTTATATATCTTTCGTTCACTTGTGCTCAATAATTACATTAAATAACTCGATAATTTTTGACGAATTTTATATTATTTCGTATTAAATCGAA
>NW_006263438.1:203987-209072 GCF_000469605.1 Apis dorsata
GCATTAAATAACTCGATAATTTTTGACGAATTTTATATTATTTCGTATTAAATCGAAAAGGTAAAGGGCTTGTTGATTTAATTATTAATAATTACAGATTGCGTGTATGTTATGGGTTGTAACGAAAAGGTTAAGAGTAAACGAATGCTATATATCTTTCGTTCACTTGTGCTCGATAATTACATTAAATAACTCGATAATTTTTGACGAATTTTATATTATTTCGTATTAAATCGAAAAAATAAAGAGCTTGTTGATTTAATTATTAATAATTACAGATTGCGTGTTTATTATGGATCGTAACGAAAAGGTTAAGAGTAAACGAATGTTATATATATCTTTCGTTCACTTGTGCTCGATAATTGCATTAAATAATTTTGATAAATTTTATATTATTTTGTATTAAATTGAAAAGGTAAAGATTTTGTTGATTTAATTATTAGTGATTACAGATCGCGTGTATGTTACAAATCAGTTATATGGAATGGTGTATAAATGATGTGATTAAAAAAGGGGGAACTGAAAGATGTGATGTTACAGAAAGTTGGTTGCGATTGGATATTCGACTCGGACGCCATTGAAGACAAGTGTGGGGTTTGCAAAGGCGACGGTACGAAGTGCAGACCAGTGGAAGGCGTGTATAACGAAACAAAAATAACCAGTCGTAAGTTCTGTATTCTTTCGAATTTTCGAAACGAACATTTTTTTTTATTAAAAAAGAAAAAGAGAAAAGGAAGAGGAAAAATTATTACCCTATACTGTTCTTTTCAATATCGTTTCAGAGATAATGAAGATAGTCACTATTCCTAAGGGTGCTCGAAGTATAAGTGTGAAAGAATTGGGCCCTCATCCGAATTATTTGGCAGTAAAAGTCGCCAATACGAATAATTATTGTTTAAACAAAGATTTGTAAGTTTTGACGACGAATTTTCTTTTTTTTTTTTATCTCCGCGTACGATTCGAATTAAAATAATCAAACTAATCCGAAGAAATATGTAAATAGTTTAATTACGAGTAAAATAATAATATTGAATCGATTATTGTTTCAACGACGTATAGCGTCATAGAGAGAGCCGGAGATTACGAATGCGCGAACAGCATCCTTATGTACATAAGACCTGATAAAAATCTGGAGGAAATTTTTATAAAAGGACCGATCAGCGAGGATCTTGAATTTCAGGTTTGTTCGGGATGCGATCTTTTTTTGATGAAACGAAAATGATTTTTGCATTAAAATTTCTTTTTTTTTTTTCAGTATTTAATACTGCAAGATAAAATTTTGGGGGTTCATTATCTGTATTACGTGATGTCGACCGATACCACGTACAAGCCTAAATATCTTTGGGATTTCACTGAATGGTCCGAATGCAGCGTCAGATGCGCAGGTGGAACCATGGTAATTTTCATTATCCAAGTCGAGTCATTGATGTACATATATATATATAACGAAATAATTATTATAATTTTGTGAACGTGATCAATTTACAATATCGTTATGGAAACAATTTCGTTATTACAATATGTGTGATGCATATTTTGCTTCCATTATATAGGGATATCGAGACCTTATCGATAACGATATAGTGGTTCGATTATGATCAATTGCTCGACAATCACGCTACAACGCGATTATCTTGCTAATTTCTTGCTATGAAAGAAACGAATATATCAGTGTATCGATAACTAATAGAATACTGGAATTTTCACAACAAAGAGAAATGGAACTTAATTAGAAATCTGATTCTTTAAATATCATATACATTTTGTGTATATTTCTTTTAAGGATAAAAAAAGCATCAATATAGCAGACTATAAATTATGTGATATATGTGTATGATTGAAATATCATGATATACGTATAGAATATTGGAATTTTCACAACAAAGAGAAATGGAACTTAATTAGAAATCTGATTCTTTAAATATCATATACATTTTGTGTCTATTTCTTTTAAGGATAAAAAAAGCATCAATATAGCAGACTATAAATTATGTGATATATGTGTATGATTGAAATATCATGATATACGTATATATAGAATACTGGAATTTTCACAACAAAGAGAAATGGAATTTAATTAGAAATCTGATTCTTTAAATATCGTATACATTTTGTGTATATTTTTTTTAAGGATAAAAAAAGCATCAATATAGCAGACTATAAATTGTGATATGTACATATTATTGAAATATCATGATATACGTACTGTTTATATTTTCATGTATTTAAACGCGATTGCATTTCGTTCATCTTTCCTTTCCACATCGCGTGACGAAAGGATGGCGCGATAATAAATCAATTAATATAATTCCCAATTGCCGCATACGAATACGATTTTCCCTCTTCCGTTTCAACGAGGCTGATTGCCTTTTGAATCGTTGCAATTTTTCTTTTTATTTCTCCTGGCTCACACAAATACATATATATATACCGATATGTATCGATTCGTTTTAGATTTCGCAGCCAACGTGCATCGAACAATACGGAGGAAAGGTGGTGTCAAGCTTTTGCAACGGCATACCACGGCCAGAGCCGAAATCTCGAGTGTGCAATACGCATGCGTGTCCCGCCAAGTACGTGCTGCGGCGAAGAATGTGCAATTATTCTAGAATTGGGTTATCGTACGGGGTATTGTTGTGTTTTTAAAAGGTGGCGCGTGAGTCAATGGAGCAAGTGTAGCGCCTGCGACGGAAAGAAAGGAACGAGGCATCGAAAGGTGCAGTGCGTGCGACCCGCCCCGATCGCGGGCCAGGATGACATTCAGGCGAATCTGGACGCGTGCAAAGGTCGCGTGCCCAAGCAGAAAGAGGAATGCGTAGGTGAGTGGTATATCGTTACTTCCTTCCTCTCTATCTTGGTTGATTAAAGTTTAAATTATAAATTCTTAGGATGACGTTTATAAATTATATTTTTTTATCGATCCAAGTTAATTGACGAGATTATTTAGCGTTTCTTTTTCTTTTTTTTTTTTATTTTGACGTTTAAATTATAATTCTTGGCAGGATCTGAAATTTTATTAATAGTTGTTCTCTGCTGGAAATATTTCTTATCGATGTAAGTTAATTGACAAAGTTAGATTTAATTAATGTTTTTCTTTTTTTTTTTCTTTATTTTTATATTTAAATTATAATTCTTGAAAGGATCTTAATTTTATTAATAATTTTATTATAATTTTCTTTATTGGAAATATTTTTTATTAATGTAAATTAATTGATAAGGTTTTAATTTAATATTTTTTTTTTTTCTTTATTTTGATGTTTAAATCATAATTCTTGGAAGAATCTGAAATTTTATTAATAGTTCTTCTTTGCTGGAAATATTTTTTATCGATCTAAGTTAATTAACAAGATGATTTAATTAGTGTTTTTCTTTTCTTTTTCTTTAATTTAATAAAAAAAAATTTTATCGTTTTATCAATTCAAAGAGAATGGGTTAAATAACGACGTGATTGCATCGAAATATCATATGTACGTTTATAATTGCATTTGTCGTTGTAATAAAATAGTACTTTTTTCAAACACGCACGATTCGCACTTTTTTTTCTCACCAGACACTCTGCAGGCATTCGAAAATATTATTTTTCCATTTTGCTATATATGCTGGTAAATATACATAGGCGCGTGATATAGGTGTGTGTAGGGAAAGATTTACGATGTAATGGAAATAAAATATTGACACCGCGATGAAAAAGAAAAGGGTGGCTGAGAGTGGGTGAGAAAATATGCACAAATCGTGTCTTCCTCCTTATCATACTTATTTCTCTGCGAAATTTAAAACTTTGATCGATCCTTTCCAAACTTTTTTTTTTTTTTTTTTCAGAATGTCTCGATGAATATATCGATCAGGTTAGGTAACTTTTAATATAAAATCGTATTTCTAAAAATCTATCTAACGTTTTTTAATCCTTTATATTTGGGCATCAAAAATATATATTTTGATTTTTAATATTTTCAAATTCAATTCGATTGCTATATTCATTTTGACACATTCATTATTATATCACAATTTCATTACTAAAATATTATCAAATTTTTAATAATTTAATATTTATTATTAACTTAAGCTCACAATTCTATTAAAAAAAATTAGAAAATGTCAAATCCAATAGAATCACTCTTATTTACTATCAAAGATCACGATTCTATCACTAAAAAATTAAAAAAAAAATTTCAAATTTAATTAAATCATTAGTATTTACCTATTAATCATTAACTTGAAGATCGTAATTTCATTGCCAAAAGATTACTAATTTATTCATAATATTTAACCTAAACCATAGTTTCTAAAACCCCAAGATCACAATTCCATTGCTAAAAAATTAATTTCAAATCCAATAAAAACATTTGGTATATCCACTACTAAAAATCATAAAAATCGTAATTTCATTGTCAAAAAGAAAAAAGATTACCAATTTCTCATATCTAAACCATAGACTCTAAAATCCCAAGATCTTGCTCGCTAAAAAAATAAAAACAAAAAAAATCGAATAACACAAATCGAATAAAAAAATTTCCCCTAAAATAATTGCCCCAAGATCACAATTCCATTGCTAAAAAATTAATTTCAAATCCAATAAAATCATTTCATTGGATTAACTCGTAAAAATCGAAAAATTTCACTGCCAAAAGATTACTAATTCCTCACATCGTAAATTTCCAAGATCTCATTAAAAAAAAAAAAAAAAAAAAAAAAAAAGATGGAACAACTCGAATAAAAAGTTCAGCCCAGAAAAAAGAAAATAATTTTCAAACAAAACGTTCCCCTCTGGACAGGTAAGAGGCCGTGCAAGAAGCTGTGCGCGAAGAAGAAGACCCGGAACACGGAGCACACCGCCAAGAAGGAGAAGAAACAGACGATGCTTCCCGCCGAGGAGCAGGGCCGATTGATCGACAAGGCGGTGGACCTGAGCCTGGCCCGATACCTCGAGAGGGCGTACGGCGTTCCACGCGAGTTAAGCGAGTTGGAGAACGGGATCGGGATAGCCGACTTCCGCCAGCTGCTCCGCGAGTGGTCCCTCGCCGAGGAGGGGAAGAGGAAGCGCGCGACGTCGTGCGTGAACGACTTCCCCACGCCGAAGCCAGGCGC
>NW_006263438.1:209547-213210 GCF_000469605.1 Apis dorsata
AGGCGTTCAAGGTGATGGAGGAGATGGAGGGTATAACGCGGCCACCCGACTTCAAACCGTGGAAGAATTCCAGCCTCAACTCGTAGAGTTCGTGAAACGCGAATAGAAATCGCGGGAAATAGAAAGAAAGCGGTTTTTTTTTTTTTGATTTCGATGACTTCGACACAGGGTGGTCGCGCACCGGGTTTGTAGGATTAGGATTCGGGAATTGGTTAGGTTCGAATAGTAACGGGCGAATTTTTTTGGAATATTTGGAATTGATTGGTCGATCGTTGGTCGTGTTAATCGTGCAATTGGATCAGAGAATCAAAATTAATGGGAGATATTCGTTTTAAAGAAAGGATATAATAATATAATATTTTTCGAAGATCGATATATGGTATTTAAATATATTCGGATTTATATTCGTGAATTTATAATTAATTCGAGGTTTGGAACGAAACGAAGTTTGGAAAATTGAAATAATATTTTTTTCTTCTCTCCCCTCTATTCCCTCTACCCCTCCCCCTCCCCTCCGATACTGTGAAACTTTAACCAATTTGAAAAACGTGATATATTATCGTCGTCGAATTAATTCAAGATAAATCCAAGTGCATTGTCTTTGTACAGTTTAAATAACTTAATATCGATAACTATTTGATATTATTATAATAATAATAATAATAATGATACTTTATTCGAATAACGTTTAAGAGAGCGTTTAAAAGTATCGTATTGTAAGAGTATGTATTTAGAAGTATCGAGAAATATAGATAAGCTAATTAAATTATATATATTAAATACGTGTCGTTTTCTCTCTCTCTCTCTTTTGTATTTCAACAATATTTAATGTATGCACACTTAATTCAATTCAATTGGATATCGGATAAAAGCCCGATCCGCGTCGAATATAATTCGATTTCCTGGCAAGCGTGCGTAATCTGACGGCAAATTGAACGGCAACGATGAAATAAAATGCGAAACAGTGACAGTGCTGGCGGTTTGTCCCGGTGCTATCGTATTTTTAATCGACGCATTAATATTTTAATGCCAAGTCGATTTATTACGAAATTATCTTACGCCTGTCCGGTCGGTATTGCAGATTCAACAACATCTACGCTCCATCATTTCCATCAATGTCACAATGTTTTAATCGTTTAAAGAGACGGCCACTCTCGCATTGAAACGTGATATTTAATGCATTTCGTGTAATGTACATAATGCACGTACATTAAATTAATCATAATTATAACGATTAATACACAGATCTCTGGGCACACGATCGTAACGCGAATAATGTATATATCGATTTTCAATTAGGTTAACTCGTTAAGAACGTTTAGAGGCGATCACGGCCTCTTCTTGAATTTTTTGAATATACTTGACTGCATCCATTCCAACCAAAGTAAACGTGGTACTGTTGGGCGGTGGTTGAGGCACGAAATCCTTGGGGAAGATCAAGGCGCCGGTTACATCACGTTCCAAAATGATGGTTAAGGTTAAATTATTAATATCCTTGCTGTCGATCACTTCTTCACCCTTCTTTATCTTCGGAATGCTCTCTTTTTCCTCTTCTTTCTTTTCTTCCTCCTCTTCTTCTCTTTCCTCCTCCTCCTCCTCTTCTTCTTCTTCTCTTTCCCTTTCTTCTTCTTCTTCCTCGTCTTCCTCGTCGTCGTCATCGTCGTCGTCGTCGTCGTCTTCCTCTTCGTGCATTCTTTTAATTCGTAATTTCTTTCCGCCCGAATCTTCGTTGTTTCAATAATAACAAAACACTTAATAAATGGATATCTACTAAGAAGTAATCGTCAATAAAAAAATACGAATAAAAAATTACGAAATAAAAAAATTTTGCAAAAAAAAAAGAATAACATTTTTCATAAATATTTTTTAGACGAGATTAAACAATGATTCTTCCAACACACGATCGATCGAAGAATCGAATCGATACGAATAGAACGGAATAATAGATATACTTTTCCACCGCTTCGAGCGTGCTGTTGAAACATTGTTGTTACGTTTCTCCCGGCCGGCACAGGGCTCCCGTTCCTTTGGCTTCGGCCCTACGCAGTAGCTGTCAGCGATAATATCTGCATCCTGCTCGGAATGACCGACGGGGCGTACGCATTTGACAGATCGCGTGTTCTCGCAACGGAACGTGCAGGATGTGCATCCTTGCCAATCACCGATCATCCATCTGGAATCAACGTCATTTCGATAGAATTAGAATCGGTGCATCGTCTTCTCGTTCGAGAATAGATCGAAGCGAATAGACGAGCGATTGGAGAGAAATGCGGATGCTCATCCATTAAATGTATTGGTAAGAATCTCGAAAAATAATGATAAGTTTTATTCAACCTCTATCTTTTCAAATTTTATTTTACAAAACACATAATAATAAAAGGTAAATACGTTTTATTTTATTATAAAGAAATATTTGTAAATCGAAATTATTGTAAAGAAATATTTTTAGAATATAACCTAAACGCGAATATAACCTATTCGCTTTCAATAGTACAGTGATTCAATATTATTATAATATGAAATTTTTTAATTTGAGGTTATCAAGTTATTGTATTCGTGTAAATAAAATTTAGACTCGATTTTAAATTAAACGTGAATACGTAAATTTTTGCATCAAAAAACAAAAAGAGGAAAACGATCAGCATCAGAATTATTGCAATAATAATTTAATTTCAATTTACGAATCGCGACACATAGTTACAAAGAACTTCTTGTTAACAAAGAAAGATCTCACGGTCCTCGATTATTTTTCAATGAAAAGATTGAATGAAAAGAAGATGTACTAACCTCGGGACACAGGGCGCCCGATAACAGGGTCTCACTTTTTCCTGCGGCCTCGCCATGCTTTTGCAGAAAATGTCATCCACTATGCCCGCGTGTTTCTCCAGGCAACGAGGCTTGGAAATCTGCTCGCCTGGGCCGCAATTCGCGTTGCACTCTTCCCAGTCGAGAAAGTTCCACGAGAACTCGGGCTTACGAGGGCTCTTCTCTCTCACGCCGAACGAATACCTCACCGTCACGTTCTCTTTCGGCAGAATCTATTCGGGGAACAACCTTACCAACCGGGTTGACAAAATTTTATTCCGAGTCCCGAGCACTCGAGGACGAAACTACTTTTCCATAGTTGAGGGGATTCGTATTCAACGAAAAGAATGAAAAGAAAAGGAGCATGGGGAGGGGAGGGGGGAGAGGAGGAGAGGAACAACACAATGAAAGGAGAAGTGGATTCTTTGGAAAGAGGGAAAATTTTGTAATCTTTTTAATTAATAACGCTGAATGAAAATTAAAATTTTTTATCAAAATATATCCGGAAATTCTTCTTTACGGAATTTTGTGAATATAACCTTTGTCAAAAGTTGTAAGATTTGATTAAAATGGAAATCTTATGAGTTTGTGAAATTCTTTTTTTTTTTTTTTTTTTTTCAATATATTTGAAATTTTGTTCTCAAATGTGCGAGGATATGAAAAAGTATGTTTGAATCGTCGTGTGCAAATATTGGAAATGGGAGGATGGCTCGATATATCAATTTTTAGGGGAAAAGTTTGAATAAAATAGATCCGATAGCGTGTTTCGAGTGAAAGACAGTTGGCATGCATATCGCTACACTATATCTGACAACGTAACATCCTGTTTCTCTCTCTCTCTCTCTCTCTCTCTCTCTC
>NW_006263438.1:213279-217353 GCF_000469605.1 Apis dorsata
TAGATTAAAATGAGTCGCTTTGTACTTCAAAGGTAATTGATTTTAAGAAAAGTTACATTAAAAAACGACGACTATGTTAAATGTAGTATAACAAAAATACAAAAATTTTATGTTTTAAAACATTTTTCTAGTCTTGTATCGAATCTTCGAAACGAGATAAATCTTGAAAGCCAACATCATATGGAGCTTGAACTTGCTAAATTATTTAACCCCAAGAGTCTCAAACTATGTTTTCAAGCTTACTCTTCAGAGATTCTATCTTTAACACTACAAATTAACTTTCGATGCATCTTGTCTTTGCAATTATACAAAATATTTGCACAAATACTTTTGACAAAAATTTCTAATAATTTCTAACTATCTTTACATAGAAGAAGAATCAAGAATTTAAAATCAACGTTATATCAAAACTAAAAAATATAAAAATAAATAGTAAACATGAATATCTTATTATTCCATATCCACATATTAATACTTCAACTTTAATTCATATACTCAAACACGTTCATATTCACAGCAAATAGCTTCGAAGACTCGATCACAACACCAGTTTAAATAATCTCCTCTCCATCAAGAATGAGATATCTCTTTAATGCCTCTTTCGTGGAACATTCGTGTTCGTTAAGTATCTCTCTTTCAAAGCTAGAACCCCATAGATATCTCGTCCAAGATTTGGATAAAAGTAATTGAACATCTCATAAACTATATTCCTGAGATAATATCTCGTCCCTTGGTTTAAGAGAGCATAATAATCTCACACGTTAGACATCCTAGTTAATCATCGCACAGATATCGTGGAACGAGACTTTTCTTTTCAAAAGAATAACGAATACGTGTTAAACAGTAACGAGTAAAAAGAATTTTGTTGTGTTATCGCGACTCGATAAGAACTGTCCTCGGACACCTTGCTCGAGATACCGATCGAGTTATCGATCGAGTCTGGCTAATTAGAGGAGCGCGTTCGTTATGTTTACCAATATAATCAAGTCCTCGAGGATGGGTCCTGGTATGATGAGAGCCTCCTGGTTCAATCTTATCGCCCCTAACCATATCTTCATGCCGGCAACCTCGAACAATCCTAAACGATCCCTGAAATAATCGAAGGTAATGTAGTTTCGCTGTTTTGTTTTTTTGGGCGTAATTATTCGTTTCGAACGAAAAGTGGAAAATTTATTTCTGCGAATTGGATACACAGATTTGGATGATTAAAAGTAAGGGAGAAGCTATCGTTAAAGAAATGAAATTTTAGTGAATTTTGAGAAGAGAAATTGCAGAAAGGACACTTGTGAGTATTATATTAATATTATAATAATTTTGAAAAATTATGAAAAAAGTAATATGTTCATATTACTGATATTACCGAGTTTTTGTTTAAATTTTTTTGAACAAGTATCAAATCATAGTATAATATAGAAACTTCATGAGTATTCTCGAGCAGATATTAATAATTTACGTTGTTTGAGGAATAAACACGTACTTAAGTCAAACAATATACACATTACGAAACAGGTTCTACGATTATAAATTTATTATTAAAGTTATATTATTAAAAAGTTCTGTATTAATTTTTGTTTTAATTCTTTTGTAATTAAAACACAAAGAAAAAAAATCACGAAACTATTTAAAAATTTTATTACGAACCATAAATTTATTACGAAATTTATTACGAATCATTATATAAATTGTTCCATATCTGCCACTTTTATTCGAATATTCTATTACATTTCATTATTATTATCATTATATATTTACAAACAATTTTATCTTATCTATTCGATCGCAATTTAAAACGTTCCAAACAGAAACGTATCGACAAATAAAAAACACGAAACGAAATAAAAAGTTCAAACGAGAAAGAGAAAGAAAGAAAATATACTCGAGGAAAAAGTCAATTTACCCACGAATTAACGGCTTCTCATCCTTGCTCCACACCATTATCCTGGATTTCGAGGGTTCCATCTCCTCGACACGGACGTTGGTCGCGTAGACAGGGATCTCGACCAGCCTCGTTGGGTCTGCCATTGCGAAAAGTTTTTAGTACCGAAGTGTTAGAAAAGTTTCGCAGAGGGCGCTATCGGTATCGACTCGCGAGGGATCGCGAGATTTATTCGTCGATATATACGAATGTGTACCACATCGCGTCGTGGAAAATCGAGAGAACGGCGGAGAAAATTCCTCGAGAAATATCTCTCGCGCTTTTCGCGTCGATCTGATGCCTTTATCCGCGCGGAATTTCAACCTATCCTGTTTTATTTATCGCGATTCTTTCGAAAACATTTTTCTAACGGGTCGAACCGTTATAATTATATTCTTGTGGGTTTCTTCGGATCGAAAGATTAATCTCAATCGATCTTTCCTTTGTATGTATACTCTCGAGAATTTTTGGCAAATCGAGGATGTTCCCTCTACGTGAAATTAGATTATAGATCATAGGAAGATTTGAATTATTAATTCAATTGTGATTAATTCTTTTTCATTTGACTTGTAACTTTGATATCGTTCTAATAAGGATGATAATTTGAGGATGAAGATGTCGTACGATATAGAAAAATTCTTGATCACGAAAAATGAAAGTGAAAATAATTTTTTCGAGTGATTGACAAAAGATTCAAAAAATACTTTCGAATTATTAAAAAATTAGTTTCAACTCGTAAAATATATCTCACGAACAATTTTTAACCAAACATCTGATAAATTTCGTTCAAAAATTTGTTCGACTGATTGAATAAATTAAACAATGGATATTAATTTCGTATTCACGTGAAGAGATGAAAAATATTAATTCCTTTCGCGATACACTGTTAATTAAAATAAGAAACAAGCATTTCAGCCTACATACGGATCGATACATTTTTATACGAAACAAAAATATTTCCTTCCCATCCTATAAAATCATCTAGATAGAAAACACGGATAAAAAAGCGACGAGGGAATATTTCAACGCTCCGAGCAACCACTTTCGAAAGAAATGCTCGAACGACGCGTAATAAAACGCGCATAAACGGAGATAACAGTGAACAAAACATTACATTAAAAACTCGTAATATTTCTACGAAATGAAATAAACGCGTGGCGCAAAAATTTAGGGGAGAAGGAAAAAGTTGAAAGGTGGATCGCACTCACGTAACGCTTGCACGATCGTTGTCGTGTATTCCTTGAGGCTGCACGAAGTCCCATTGCCCCTGCACACGCCGCACGCGTCCTCAATGGCGTTCGACTCCATGTTGAGATCGCACGGTATCTCGCGGCAAATACCACCGATGCAAATATTCCGGATACCCCTGTAGCAGGTGGTGCCGTCTATGACTCTTGGACTCAGGGAGGCGACCACGTTCTTCTCGTTCACGCAGTAAAGCGTGCATGGATTCTCCGATATTCTCAGATCTGGGACGATTGTTCGTGCATAAGTAATTTTATTTATTTATTATAAAAAAGTTATTTGAAAAATAGTAACAATAACTTTGGGAAATTTGTCGAGTTCGTCTCAACGAGTATTGGGAATGAAAGAGATAAATTTTTAAAGAAAAAAAAAAAAAATGAGAGTATAATTTGTTCTGTAATAAGATGCTTATTTTTCTTGTGGATCAAAATGTATGTAAAATCTTCTATTTATGGTGTAAATATTTGAGACAGCGTTAAAAAATCTAAGGATGAGTTGTGAATTATTATATTGATATTTTGTTGTATGAAAGATTTTAATTTTAACTCTTTCTTGATATACTTATGTAGTTTTACAGGGATTGAGATATTTGGATTGTTCCTATTTCAAGTATGATTATCATTGCAACGAGATCAGGTGGAAAATAAGCACGTGTCGTATACATGACAATTTTGATATAATTTTTTTAATGAGAATATTATTATTTTTAATATGAACAATTGAAGAATTCAAATGGAAAAGAAGAGGAATATTTAAAAACACTCAACTACACTTAACTACTTTCTTAATGCTTAAATCTTTATTTAGAAAAAATAATTTATTTGGAAATTGAAGAGGCAGAGCTGTAAATTTAAATTAATTTTAAACTTAAAGAAGGTGGATCAAATATATTGAAAAATATATATATATATATA
>NW_006263438.1:217550-220113 GCF_000469605.1 Apis dorsata
CTCCGTCCAATTTACTTATCTCTAAATTTATGACAGGTTCCCATTTTCCACTTTTTATAGCTAAATAAGACGAATAGTTGACCAGCCAGTTACCCTCGGGCAGCTTGTACTCGGACCATTGGTGAAGTTTCCCGTCTTCTGGGAAGACCCAGTTGTTGTACCCGCTGCACTGGACATCGCGGAACGAGGGGGCGTCCACGTCGCACGGCTGCAAATCCAAGAAAACTTTTAACGAGTACGCTCGTGCAGGATAACCCAATTTCCAATCTCTCCGCAAAACTTGAAAAGTAATCACCTTTGATTGAAAATTTCATGGCCAATTGAATAGAAAACTTTTTACTTTGTCCCATTTTGCGAAATATATATATCGTGAGAAATTCGAATTTTTTTTTTTTTTTCGATTACATTTTAATCGCGGAAGATTTCAACGATGGAAATGTTTGAAAACACGATTATTACAGAGCATTATACATAATCGACAGAGAGGGAAGGAAGAGTCTGCTGTCTTGGCTTCTTCTCTCTTATCAACGTCATGGTTCTAAACTAGCTTCCTAGACTGTTAATTCGCCGTGAGATCAACGAAAGCGTAATAGAGATTTATCCTCCTCGCCGGTTCACCACGTCAAATTGAATAAATGAGGCGAACATCTGCAGCGAAAGTTTACGCGAATAATAAGCGTTTGTTTGGCGTGCACCAATCTTTTTCTATCCCAGATCGTTTAATTAAATTTATTCGATGAGAAAGTATCGTGATTTCCTCCCTTTCATTGCAAACACTTGCGAATGATTATACAAAGGATTTAAAACAAAAAGATGGACGAAAGATTTCTGAAAAATTTATCACTCAATATTCTCCACGAAACTTTGTTGCCCGAATAAAATTATCGTCAAATCGCTCGTAAATTATTCGTCCGCCCAAAATTACCACGTTTATTATTCCTTTCAATCATCCATTCTTCGAATTTCATATTATTTCGCACGATATCGACTCGATCACTCACGATTCGACGCCACCAATTTTGCCTATTTTCCGTCGCGCAATCGTAATCACAATTATTCACTTTCATCTCTCCATCCGCCTGTCGATTCAAAAATCGATCACTGCTCGATATCCGTCCATAACCAAACTTTCGTCTTTTGTCTCATTTTCCCACGACACGAAATATCGAACACTTTCCTGCCTAATTCAATTTCTGGCAAGATTCTTTGCAAGATTCGTGGGGAGGGGAGCGCTACTAACCTCTGTGGCGCATATTTTGTGACGTTTCCTGTCGCCTCTGCAGAAAGCGCCGCCATTCGATGGGACAGGATTGACGCATCTTCTGACCGAAAGTGTGACGCCGGAACCGCAGGTTCGGGAGCATCGACTCCAAGGTGACCAATTGCTCCAACCACCGTCCACGACACCAGGCTTTTCTCCGACCAGCAGGCATTTCATTCCGTAACACCACTGCAAAGTTGATTATCGATCAATCGCGCCCTCTCGCCGTTCTTTCAATTAGTCGCGTCACGCGCCATCTATCCGTCTATCGCGCTTCTCCATATCTCTCTCTCTCTTTCTCTTTCTCGTTATAGATTCCTATCGTTGCATCATAGAAATTTCGAACGAATCGATCGAAATTTTTCGTCTAGTTTTCTTCGATGTGACCAGTTATGTGAAAACCTGTTGTGCCCTGTTTTATGTCTTTCGAGAGGAATTTTCCAAGGGGAGGGGGATTGTTTCTTTGGAACTTTCGATTTTGGAGAGGGGGAAGAAGAAAGAATTATTTTGAGGAGAGTTATTGAAAGGAAGGAAACAATATGGAATAACGAAAGAGGAGGAAGGAAGATTTTAAATATTTTAATTTTTAAGTATTTTAATTTTAAGGACATTTTTTTTTGAAAATGTCTTTTGATTTTATATTTTTAACACGACGATCCTTTTCGAATATTTAATTTCAGAGGAATTTCAGAAGAATTTCAATTGAACGAAGGAAAATTATTTTTTCTCTACAGAGGAAAGAATATTTTCGTTCGATTTATATTTTCGACGTATGACACGTGTAAATATATCATCACAATTTTGTTTTTCCCAATATTTAATTTTCGAAGAGGAAGTAAAGAATTACAGAGAATGCAATTGTTGGAAACAAAGTATATATTGGAAACGAGAAGCAATTTTTATTTCGACATTTTTTTTTATTCTACGATCACAAGTTTTAAAACGGAAAAGCGATAAAGCTCGTTACCTTTCAATTTGGATAGTCAATTTTTCCCTGCAATCGGAATTGAAACGGTCGAAAAAGTAAGTTGTCGTTTAACGTTTTCAAATTTTTTCTAGAAAATTCATCCAATCGCTTCCATCGTCGAAAAATATATATATATATATATATATACAAACATTTAATTCAAATTACATCAAATTTCCCTCTTTCTACTCCACAGAGACAAAACGATTCGCATTCTTAAAAATTTCAAGAAAAAATAAAAGGATCTCAAAATGATAGAACATTTTCTTAAAACTCGTGAATCACTCAGAGAGAGAGAGAGAGAGAGAGAGAGAGAGAGAGAGAGAGAGAGAGAG
>NW_006263438.1:220333-221895 GCF_000469605.1 Apis dorsata
AAAAAAAAATCGATTCATCGCCCATTCGGAATACCATTCGCGGTCGCGCGATCACGCTTCTCTACGTGACGAGATCGGGCCGTGAAAATATAATTCTCGATATAATCAATGAGAGGAGAGGCCGCAGGAACGTGATAAAACGCCCTTTCGAATGGAAAACCGGAAGAAAGATAATCCGCATTTGTTCTTTCGCGAATAATTAAACTCGTTGTCCGCCATTGATCTGTTGGAAAGCTGAGAAACGCCTTGAAAAAAAACGTAACGGCGTCACAGTGGTTCGAACAATGTACGAAGAAGTGGAGAAAATTCATTTTCAAATTAATAAGAAATAATTGTTTCGATGTAATGCATAATATATAATATCGAAACTGCATGTTAAAATTTTAAATCCTCTTTTTGCAAAACAAATTTGTTTACAAGAAATTGAACAAAGTATATAGGCAGAGAATTGATCGATAATTGATCGATTACTAGATTTCAAATATTTTGTAAATTTATTAAGAAATAATAATTTTATAAAATGGAATATGAATACATCTCGAAACATCTATTTTAATTTAAATTTAAGGTTAAAGTCAAGTAATTGCTTCATGTTAGAAATTCACAAAATGCAACGATTTGTCAATGATTTTTTATTCCACGTTCCACGTAATAAGAGTTGGATATGCGAAAAGTAGAAACTTTCTACTCTTTTTTACCATATTTGATTCGCAAAACTTTGCAAAGCTACGCTAAAATTAATTTTGTTCACGTGACATGTACAACTAAACCCTCGGATTCTTTAATCTAGCCACTGATATTTATGAATTAATTTTAAATTATCTTATATTATAATATATATTTAATAATATTCCTATCTTTAATTAACAATTTTTTTTATTCCTTTCAATCTTTCAATATTTTTATATATCGATTATTATATATTTTCATTTTTATTCTATGCTAAATTAATTTTTCACATATATTTAATTACTTTCTTTAAGAAACAATAAATATTATAATAAAAAGTAATATTGTTTTTCAAAAATTAAAATCTCCGTAGTTCAAAAAAAAAAAAATAATTTTATCGTTCGAACCACTCCCTCCCTATTGCTCCCTCCTCCCCTCTTCTTTTTGCAAAGCCTCGAAAAATCTCGAACAACACAGGCATTCTTCGTCCTTACAACGCGATCTCTGACAAAAGAAAAAAGAAAAAGCAACGTTTGCAACGTTGAATTCCTCCGATTTTGTTCGAAAGAGAAAATGAGATTTGAAACAAATGTGCATATTTATATTAATTGCAGATGGATTTCCAGAAGATTAAATTTACGTACATTAAAATTGTACGTAACTTTGCATGCATGATACGAAGTTTCAAATTTTTTAAATACTCTTAATCAACACTGAACAACCAAAGAAAATATTTTATTTACAGATAGAAAATGAAGAACGAAAGAAACGTAGAAAACTCTCCCTCTCTTTGTCTTTAATCTTTCTCTCTCAATGATTCTTTTCAAATTTTACGAACGTAACGAAACGAACTTCTCGATCGATGTTAACAACTTCTAATTTCTATATATATA
>NW_006263438.1:222564-226850 GCF_000469605.1 Apis dorsata
GATATCTCGATTAAATTATTTCAAGTATTTCCAACGCGTTCCAAACATCTATCTTATCCTGTCCCTTCAACATTTATCTTCGTTGTGTAACTCGATTTTCCCGGGGAACGGGCGCAAAAGATGTATTATTTTACAAGTTGATTTATCTTCCACGACAACCACGACCTTTTCCTTTTTCTTTTCGTTACGGCACGGGATTTCAGAGACACCGCATCACCGAGGATAGCTTTGAGGATCCTTTGGGGGCCGGAGACGAGTATTAACGCATTATGAACTGCGAAACGTGCCCCCCCTTCTTCCTCCTCCTTTTCCTCCTTCCTAAACGCAAACTTTCGCACGGCACTCTAACATCATGTATCATCCGAAGTCAAATATAGCGGTGAAATTTGCATAGTTATTGAATCTAGCGAGCTTCTGAAAGGCAAACTTGACGGTTACCGCTAAATTTTCCCAACGTTATACATCCGACGGAAATAATTATCCAACCATTTGTTGTCTTAAACGTCCTGTACGATCTTTTTTCTTTTCGATATTTATCAACGTTTCTGGAACATTCGACACCACAACGCGCGTTAATTTTCTTAAATTATTCGAGTAATACTTCAATTTTTTATTAAGTGTGCAAATAAGTTTCTCTCCCTTTCTTTCGTAACTTTTCACTGAATTGCTTCATCGTTCGTGGCGCCATCTGAAAGAGCGTTCTTTTGTTTTTAAGAAAAGTCGCGATGAGCGCTCTAAACAGTTTCCAGTTCTATGCGACAGTTAGAGCGATAGCATTGTTGTGTGCGAGAAGCATCGTTCGCGTCACTGTTTAATTTTTGCATTCAGGAAATCGGCTGTCGAAGCTACTAAAATAGTTTGCGCGTCACTGGGAGAAAACTATATCTTACGAAACATGGAAAAAGTCGTAACAAAGATTTAAAGCCGGAAATTTTAATTTGGAAGAGAATCGTTCACGTGCGTCGAGAAAGTTCGACGAGGAAGTGAATCGAAGGAATCCGACTCAAACACCAAAAGAATTGGCAGAAAGACAAGAGGTATCTATCCGATTGAAATAATTATACCTGATTTATGTAGTAAAATCTTGAAAGAAAAGAACTTATTTACATGCTTAATAATTATACAAATTATACGTGATCGCATTGAATATTTGAATGATTCGTAATTTAAAAATCTCGTATGAAAAAAATTTTTTCACATTTTTGACATAATCAATTCTATTAATTGTATCGTATAAGAAGCACCGTTGATAAAAAAGAATTAATAAAAGAGAATCCTCATTCTCGTAAGAAATATTTTTCTCGATCCACGATTTGAGAACCACTTAGTTAGTTGAAAAAAAAACCGTATCATCAAATCGATCGAATAAAAGAAAATCAAGATAAAAAAAAGCGACGTTAAATCCCTTATAATACTTTCCCCCAATCTCATTTCCTCTCGAAGACACGCACCTCGATTTTGTATATACCTCGAGAGAGCTTTAATTATTCTTCGATCGATGCAAGCACGGTATTCGATGAAGAAAACAGCGTGGCTCGCACACGAGTTAATAAGAGCGTGGTGAAATAAAAAACAACGAGCACAATGTCTTAATCGAATTTGCATTGAGATTCAAACGGACTCGAGAGAGACAGAGAGAGAAAAAGAAAGAGAGAGATTTTTATCCGGAACGGTTTTACCGCCTAGGATCCTATTAGACCTGTTTCTTGCAAAAGTCGCGCCGTTAAAACCCCTTGCTGACGTATTTATAGAGGATTATCGCATATCTAAACAATACGTATCATTCCAACGTAGAAACATATAATTCTTCGCGACGCGGTGCACCCACGCAAACGAATGTTGTCGCGCAACGAACAAAAGCTTGCGTTTAAGCTCCCCCCCCCTCAATGTCTCGGATCGTTAACCATCTTAATATCGGCCATTACTTAAAGAAAAAAAAAAGGTTCGAGCGATCCTCCAGATATGTAAATTGCATTCGTTACCCGCGTAATATAGATACACGGAATATACGGATTCGAAGATGAATACTTTTCCGGTGTATAATTACGGTGTAATAATTTGTAAGAGTGTTTATTTCTTCTGTAGAGAAGGAAGTAATTTGATTCGAGAAGAAAAGTTAGGAGGGAGGTGTAAAAGGGTGTGTGTCGTCGAGTCTGGTGAAAATATTTTTGTCTCTTCTTCCGTCACGCTCGTTGGAGAGAAGATCGATTCTCGAGATTTGAATTCGTTTCGCGTGACAGTACGTATATACGTGACAAATGTGAAAAAATATTTCAATATCGTAGTATTAATCTTCTTTAGGATGTTATGTTCAAAGTGATTTTTTATCGTGGATTTTATATCTGATTTTATAACTGAGATTGTTAATCTCACTTTTAGGAGATTGAACTTAACTATTCTTATTATATTTCATGCTATTATATATAGTCAAAATCATTGCGGCAATCATATTGAACATAACTACTCTTTTAAAGAAACGATAAATATTACAAAATGTAACCATCTTTTTATCTAAGATAACGAAATACTTTGCCCAAATGAGAGTAGCCTCATCCCTAAAAAAAAAAAAAAAAAAAAATGTTATTTATATAATGACGCGATTGCACGAAAAGGGCGAACCATTTCCGCCATTTCGATCGAAATCCTTTTTGTCCTCTCTCGCAATTTCCATTAGCCACGAGCAAAAATGAAAGATCAGAGGCGAGGATACTCCGCTAATTTTCCTTCGCTTACTTCCAGGCAATAATTTACCCTGTTCTCCCCGCAGCGCGTGCCGTCAGCCACTGGTTCCATCGTGGACACGCAACCCTTTCCCGGAATGGCGCACCTCAGGCTCTCGCACTTCTGAAAATGTAACGCAATCGTATCGGTCAGGATGCAGATGGTTTCGTGTCGATCGCGATATCGCGCAACGATAGCCAACCACCGAGTCGCTGTGCCGTGCTTATCTCAACGATTCACGATCGCGTGTGTATGGGTGTGTATGCGTGTATATGTGTTTTTCCTAAAAGGATAAGGCAGGCCGCGCATGAGGTAAAAGCTTGCTGTGGCGGACGACAGATGGAGCCTCTTTACGGGCGACATCTATCTTGTTAATAATAAAGGACAAGAATGCATATGTGAAGTGAAACTTTCGTGATTCGATTTATATTAATACTTTTGTTGAAAGTAAACACTTGAAAGTAATGTTCGGAATGGAAATTATTATTGTTGAAATTTATTTCTTAATGTTGTTTTTAGATTTGAAGAAAATAAATCTCGAGAATTTTTAATTTCAAATTCAAATACTTTTAAAATTATAGTTGGATAGTTATTCTCCGTGTATGATATAATTCTATTACATATGAAAAATAGTTTTCAGGAACATGTCTCGAGTCGTTTTATACGATAGTGATCGGTTAATTATTGGAAAGTTATTTAGAAAGATGATATTTTTAAATGTATTTATAGCTTACATTATACGATGATATTTGGTTAAGTATCGCATAATTAAGATCGAAAAATAGCAAATATACGAAGGTGAGTGTTTTGATGAATTATTAATACGCTTTTTCAATTTTCTTATGACTAGATTGCGGATGTTTATGTACATTTAAATTTTTATGGATACGATTATAGAAATGGTGCTGAAGAAAAGAAAAAAGAAAAGTGTTCGTGTTGTATATTATCTTCATTTTATAGCGGCGTGTTAGCGAGAATTCTAGTTGCGGGAATTGATTGTTGGAGATAACTCCATGACATTGTTGTATCTAGTAATGGGATCAGGTTTGATATAAACTTGTAAATCTAAATCAAATTCAATGAAAAAGATGTAATTTCACAGAATTTGAACATTCACCTCTGCAATTTTATAATATTTGATATTACAGAGAATATAAATGCAAAATTTTTTATTTCATTGTTTTAAATCAGGAAATTCGAAGTAATGAACGAGAGAGAAGGTAAGATATTCGATGAGATTGAATAAATCGAAGTTATTTGTACATACGAGAAAGGAATGTGCAGAAAGAGAGAGAGAAAAATTTTCCAAGTTTCCAACTGTTTCAAAGTTAAAAATTTCGAACATGAAAACTTTAATAACAAATCTAAAGTTTGCTAAAAACTTGTAAACAATTCTTAATCAAGGGATTAATTTTCAAATACTTTTTACATTAAATTTCTTACATAACAATATAAAATAAATTGCACTTTTAGCGTTATTAAACGAAACCATTGTTAGACGAAAACAAAAGCTATTCGTTCTTAATCTAGAAGAAAGACAATTTCTCGAAAGATCACATATATAT
>NW_006263438.1:227086-230439 GCF_000469605.1 Apis dorsata
AATTATCATCCTTCTCCATGTTTCTCGGACAATTTCACCTATTGAGAAACGTGGCAACGTCGAAGTAATTTCTTTTTTTTCATAAATATACGAATAACTTGACGAATAACACACTTTGTGCAACACATTTTGATGAAACCACGAAACGGTTCGCTCAATTACCTTTCTTTTGTGCTTGGGACGCGAAGAGGGGGGAAAAGAGGAGGTGGGGAAAAAACGTAATCTTTGTTTCCACGTCGCGCGTGTGCGTGTATACGTGTGCGTGTAAATATCGAAGAACAACAAGGGATAACGCGTTTATTGCAGCGCGGATGGAAAACAATGCTCGTTCGATAAATAAACGAGGGGTGAACAACCGCAACACGGGTGAATTTTCGTAGTAAGTTCGTTAACGTAACGCGTGTCAACCCTCCTCGACCACCCCCTCCCCCACCTATGTTTTCGCGTTTAATTATAAAATTACAATTGGGGGTCCCGTCGTGTTTGGTCCATCATCAATGATTTCGAATGACGAAATAATGAGACTGTTAGAACAGCGCTTCAGCGCTTTTTGCAATCTCTCTCTCTCTCTCATTAAATTAATTCGGCGCCCGAATGCAATGGTCGAATACTTATGAAAACATCGATCATCAGATGATCCTGCGTCGTGGAATTAGATTAATTAATTAATGGACAAATTGAACGGGGTATTATTTTTGTCGAGATTTTAAACAAACGATTCGTGATTTAAAAATGCGAAAACAAAAATATCGATTTTCTTCCGTTCGAAGATACAGAAAACGATTCAAATTAAATTAAAATTGAATAATAATGGAACGTAACGGATGTCAAGATGTCTTATGATCTATAAATTTAGGAGAACAGGCATAGGTATAGCGAAGGCTTGCATATATTTTTCCTAGGTCGCAATGAAATATGATGGAAATATAAAGAATACGGGAGTTCCTCACAGGCGCATAATGTAACGTGGAAAATAAGGTAGAGGCAGCGGAGCTGTGTAACGTGATATCGCGTTGAAAAAAAAAAAATTGGAGGAGCTCGAAATGAAAGGTAAGTAAAAAAAAAAAAAATTTATTAACGAAAAGATTTTATTAAATTTGTTCCCTTACCACTTCCAAATCGCAGTGGCGGGCCTCGAGACCGTATTCTATTCGACACTGGTCATCCGCGTTGTACATCACTCCTGGAAGAAGTTCCGTGCTGGGGAACTCGTAATTTTGCTGCTTGTCCTCCAAACAGAATCCTAAATCTGTTCTACGAGAATAATCGTATGGATAATTATGTTTAATTTCTAAATGTAAATATGTGATTTTCTATTTTTTTTTCTTTTTATATATTTTTGAGGTTATATCAGAGAGGTGTTTGTGATGTATGTTTTCTTTAGCGTGTGTAACGTGTTAAGCAAATAGTAAGATATAAAAAGTACCACCAAGTGGAAATCCAATTTCATCGTGAACAGAATTTTGTACCGATTTTTCGGTCAACAAGTTTCCCTGCTACTTTAAAATGAATGGAAAGCAAACTCAAATCGATTTGATAAATTTTTGTTGGCGCGAAACGCCACGGTTTCTTACTCGATGTACAATTTCAGCGATTCTTTCGAACACACGGACCACTTTCTCGTGATGTACAAGTTACCGGGATGCATGACCGTCGTTTCGATGTAATTTTCGTCGTGATGAATAATGCCCGGACAGCCATTTTCCTCTTTGACGTCGTGCGACATACCTAACCTATGTAAATGAATTCAAAGCGTCGAAATAAATAATTAATTCGAATCGATAGAGATAAAAATGAATACGCTATTTTGATGATCATTTCAATCCTAATGGTATCTAGAGATTCTAATTTAAAACGATTAATTTATTCATCTAACTCGAAACACTCGATTAAATAAAGATTTAAATTATTTAAACCGAAGAACATTTTTAAATTAATTTAGAATCTCTGATATAAGTTTTTAATTTAAAACTCGGTTAAACCGTCTATTAAAATTAGATAAAATTTAAACCGCTATAATTCTAAAAATAACGATTCTCGGTTAATAAACGAAAGATCATTAGAAGCGCGAAACCTTGCTCTTGAAAACGCTTTTTAATTTATCTCGATACGACTTCTGGTTCCCGAAATATCATCGTATAAGGAAAAAGTAATTTTTAACCATTTACCTTAAACCCGATTAAACCGAATTAAAATTAGAAAAAATTTGAACAGTTATAATTCCGAAGATAACGATTCTCGATCGATACACGAAAGATCGTCAGAGGCGCGAAACCTTGCCCTTCAAAATGTTTTTCGATTTATCTCGATACGACTTTCGGTTCCTCAGATATCATCGTGTAAAGAGAAAGATAATTTTTTAAGCGTTACAATCTCCATCCTCGTCTCTTACTCGGATCTCTCGCTCGCACCTCGTCTCACCGACCTATTCCAAACTTCAGACAACTGACAAACGCTATTCTGCAGATCACTAGGCCGATTCGTAATCTGCATTATCTTCATGAAAACTTTAACTCCTCGTATCTCGGCAACCGATCGAGATATCGTGATAAAACAAAAAGCAAGTGGAAGGGTATAATTTTCTCCATTTTTTGAAGTCTCATTCGATTTATTAATTTTATGTGAATGCAACGGTTCGGATTTAATATTTTTATATCTCAATATTTTTCTTAGCTACATAAAAATCCGCGGTTTATTTATACCTTTTTTGGATCGATCTTTTTTCTCATTATATTTCTTTATACTTTACAGCTCGCGTTAATGGAAGTAGCGTCTCGTGATACTTCTTATCTCTCTATATGTCATATTTTTTCCTCCTACATTCGTATATCTCTAGATACGATGCCCTATATATTATACGTTTCTGGGGAGGAAAAAGCGGGGGGAAAGAAACGGAAGAGTAGCGAAACTCTTACGTGTGGCCGAGATGGTGGGCGATGTGGTATCCCGTGTGTAGGCCAACGTCGTTTATAATGGCAGCGCCTTTCAAAGGGTCGCAAGTTCCAGCGATCGTCGAGGTACCAGTGAAACCACACACGCTCGGTGAATCGCAGATGTTACTCCTGACCAAATGAATGAGGGTTCAACCTCGTTCGAGGTTAAGTTGGGACTCGCGTAACATTAATTCGATCTCTAGCTGTACTTTGTAATCAGAATGGCACAGTCGTGGTGATTCGGGTGTGTATCGTCCCCAGGGTTAATCATTCGTTGCCACTCTTGGAAATATTTCAGGGTAGTATTCGAGTCTTTAGTTATAGTTAAGCTCATCTGTATATTATACGAATAATATTATTTATTAATAATAATAATAATAGAATATTAAAAAAGTTCTAATCAATATATATATATATATA
>NW_006263438.1:230610-232666 GCF_000469605.1 Apis dorsata
TTCCATAGTTATTCCTAAACTGACGTCGTGTAGCAACGCCGCAGCCTGAAACAAGCTTAAAATTAATAATTTCCATCATACTTGTTTACATCGAAACGAAAAATGACGTTTAACGTTTTTTCATCATATAAATCAATTTTTCGCGTCACTAGCGTGAAAAGAAGTGTTCGCCCCCCCTCGTTCCCTCTAATAAATGTGCATACTTGAAGAGATTATTTTTCCAAACATAGCCTTCCCCTGTTCCTATTTTTAACTCTTAACGGAAGGCAATTAGGGTGAAACTAGGGCAAAGTTTTAGGTAGTACCATGTTGAGCAGCGTGAGCGCGTAATTCTCGACGTCGAAATCCTTGTGATAATCGAGAACGGTCTTGTCGAGTACCAGCAACAGTTCCATCGTGTACAAATTGGCCTGGTTCTTAGGTGGGTGGCGTTTCTGCGAACTGAAAGCGCGCTTGGCAATGGTTTTGGCCATATTGCCGGTGACATTACAGAGAATCTCGGCGTTCCTCCCGAATTCGTCCGGCCTCTTTTTGTAGACGACATGCGGGTGCTCCGTTTCTTTGGTAAAGTCGTGACCCGCCACCGGCTCGATCGTGTACCACGATCGTTTCGTTCTAATAAATCCGGCCTGGAGATGAGAACACCGAGATTCCTTCCAGTCAGATTTATCTTTACGCCACGATATTTCGAGTTCGAGTCGTTTGAAAGCTTTATCCGCAAGCACGCCGCAATTACTCCCCCTTAATCGATTTAAAAAAAACATTTTATATATATATATCTTTAACCACCATGCATCTCTGCTCAATTCGTTTTCTTTCTTTCCTTTTTTTTTTTTTTTTTTTTTTTTACAGCCCCTATTCTAGACTAGAATTTTTTTTTTTTTTTTTTTTTTCCAAGTTTTTCTCCCAAATTCGATCATAAATTCCCCCATTTCGTCAATCAATCGTTCATTATATGTAAATTGATTTAATAAATTTTTGAATTTATTTATTTATTTGTTTGTTTATTTTTTTCCAGGTTTCAAACGACTGGTCGATTAAAAAAAGTTGGGCTAACTGACTAACCAAGCCGTAACAAGTGGACAGGGCGCTGTCCCCCGAATGACCGTGGACGCGGCCGAGATAGTGACACTGCGCGTCGTGCATCCCTTTCAACTTCGCATCCCTCAAGAAATTATCGTTGCTCCCACTTTCCGTAGACCTCCGATGTTCCTCGATAACAGCGCCTGTGAACGTGACGAAACATTCATTCCATTTCTCCTTAACCTCGGTTCGAAGTTCAAATTCCGAATTTTTCGAAAGTTTTTCGAAATTCAAATTTCGAAAAAAAGTTGCTCGAATGCAGACGAAAAGTGGATCGAGGCGAAAGAAGAAGAAAAAGAAGAAGAGAAGAGAATATATATTTTTTTTTTTTTTTTACTACTGAAATTAATACAAACACACACGTGTTATCTTAATTTTCAACTCGCCTGGGGCAACGAGGCGGGGATTCGGCCGTAGCTCGAGATGATAATCCTCCTCGCCGATTTTCAAACGGTAGTGAACAGCATCGTCCTCGATCCTGCCCCCTCGATCCGTCGTGGCGTAGAGGGAACGCTTGAAGTGATGAGGTATTTGATGCGACACGAACTTTCCATCCGATCCGACTTTCCTAGGCACCACGATCTCGTATCCCGTGTCACGCCCTTGAAAAATCAAGTCGTCGTTATAGTTGTAGAAAGTTGTAGAGAGAGAGAGAGGATTCGATTATTCTTCATCAATTTTGCAGAGGGGAACAGTGTAGATTTAGAGTTTCACCCCACCATTCTATATTTTGTTAAGATCAGAGATAGTATGTTCTTATTTTATAATAGCAGAGAAATGGAATAAATAATTATTGGTGAAATTTGGGAGGAATGTTGTTTTATAGGATGGATTGGAAATTGAATATGTTTTTTGAAGATTATTGTAGGTTTGATGATTTTTAGTTTGAAGAGAAATATGAAATAAAGAATTATTGTGTGAAATTTAGGAGGAATGTTGTTCTATAGAATGGGAATTGAATATATTTTTTGAA
>NW_006263438.1:232954-235394 GCF_000469605.1 Apis dorsata
TTATAGGATGGATTGGAAATTGAATATGTTTTTTGAAGATTATTGTAGATTAGATGATTTTTAGTTTGAAGAGAAATGAAATAAGTTATTGTGTGAAATTTAGGAGGAATGTTGTTCTATAGAATGGGAATTGAATATATTTTTTGAAGATTATTGTAGGTTTAATGATGAGCTCTTTTTATTTTTAAGAGAAAGGTGTGATGAAATAAAGAATTATTAGTGAAATTTGAGGAATGTTGTTCTATAGGATGGATTGGGAATTGAATATGTTTTTTGAAGATTACTAGGTTTGATGATGAGCTCTTCTTATTTTGAAGAGAAATGTGTAATGGAATAAAGAAAATTTGGGAAATGGATGGGTTGGGAATTGAATATGTTTTTTCCAGATTATTGTAGAATTATGATGATGCACTCTTTTTACTTTATAATAGCAGACAATCAATGATAAAGAAATGTATAATGAAATAAGGAATTATTAGTGAAATTTGTTTTATAGAATATGTTCTATAGCAGACAATCAATGATAAAGAAATGTGTAATGAAATAAAGAATTATTAGTGAAATTTGTTTTATAGAATATGTTCTATAGCAGACAATCAATGATAAAGAAATGTGTAATGAAATAAAGAATTATTAGTGAAATTTGGAAAATATTGTTCTATAGAATGATATGTTCTATAGTAAACAATCAATGATAAAGAAATCTATAATAAAATAAAGAATTACTAGTGAAATTTGGGAAATGCTGTTCTATAGAATGATATATAGATATATTCTATAAAAAACAATGATAAAGAAATGTATAATGAAATAAAGAATTACTAGTGAAATTTGGGGAATGCTGTTCTATAGAATGATATGTTCTATAGCAGACAATCAATGATAAAGAAATGTGTAATGAAATAAAGAATTATTAGTGNAGAAAATGTTGTTCTATGAATGAGTTGGGAATTGAATATATTTTTTGAAGATTGTTGTAGATTCTTTTTATAGAGAAACGTATAACGAAATTATATATAAAATTGTTAAAAAATTACATGTAAAATTTTGAGAATTCTGTTTTATAGGTATAAATGATGATATTAAGATAAAATAATGATGGGTTCGATGGTGGACTTTTTTTATTTTACGTGATACATTTGATAACCAAGAAAATTGTTTTTAGAATAATTAAGAATTATTTGTAAAATTTGAGTAACGTTGTTCTAAAGATGATAGCGAATTGAAGTTTACAATAATTGCGTGACATAGATTATACTTATGTAACACATTACTACTTTGCATCAATATTGACACAAAAGTCAAAATTTGTTTTTATTAAAGATACATATTTCTATCTTTATACACATTTACCAAAAACCGCAATAATTAATTAATAATAATCAATCAAATTAATTTAACCTCTACATTTTGAGTTGTATCCATTGTCAATAAACGACATATAAACCCCAATAATCACCTCTGATTATTAAATTTAAAAATAAAAAATTAAAAAAAAATAGAATGATCATTAAAAAAAAAAAGATACTTATTTATATATTATTGAAAGAAATTTCTTTTTCAAACAAATCAATGATAAATTCATAACTTTTTTATCTTACTGTTAAAGTTACGCGCACAAATACAAAAGAAACATAATTATAATTATCTTGAAAAATTTCTGCCTGTAAAAAAAAAATCCGTTTACGTTAATTTATTTTCGCGTGGCTGCTGGATTAAAGGAGGAACGTTATTTAAAATATATGGAGGCGAAGCCTCTGTTTCCTACCTCCGTTCCTTTCCTTAACAAAAGGGAAAGATAGATCAAAGATATCGATGAGAAATTTTCCCCGTCATCGGTGGCCAGGAAATTAAACCGTGAAGAGCACTTTTCGCGATAAAGCGGATTCATTAGCGAGCGCGCGATCCCCTCCCCTCTCTTCCCCCCACCACAACATTTTTCGTTAACTCGACGTCTTGAAGCGAGAGTAGGCCGCCGCTCCTCCAACGAGGCAGTGTTCGACGCGTGGTATCGAACTAACCGACAACTCGCTTGTTGGTTATGCGCAACAAACGTAAATGTATTTCCGTGGAAGAAATATGTTGAAAGGATGCGAGGCAACGTTGGATTTCTATGCCCCGTTGATTCAAAGAGAGAAAATTCGATCCACTTGGTGAAATTACTTACGATATTGAAAATAGTGAGCGTGGTTATATACATATACAATCGTCACCGAATTATTACAGATCGATTTTTGTTTGATTCAAACTTGATTAAAATTTCAATTTATATATATATCGTTATACTTTTTTAATGCGTAGATTATTTCTAATCCAATATTTATCTTATTCAGTTTCTCGGATTGTCGATAAAATTCCTGATGAAAATTTTATTTATTTAGAGTTTCGAAGCTTGATCGTTTCTTTTTTTTTTTTTTTTAATTTATCATCAAAATTCCAA
>NW_006263438.1:235659-237759 GCF_000469605.1 Apis dorsata
AAATAATTAATAATTGACCGATATATATCTATTATATACGCGAAATCAAACTTCATTTCTATAAATGAAATTTAATGATAAAAGAATTTAATTTACTATGGAATTAAATGTGCTATTAACAATTTTTTGTAGCAATTATTCACGAATATCTGTAGCAATCGTGTTGTACAATAATTTCATAAATTTTTCGTTCTCGTTTATCTAATATTTCGCGTTAAATTCAAACCTTCCAAACGTTGTGAATAGAATCAGCTATTTGCGGTTAGAATCGGAAAGATGCTTGACGTTTCAAAGGTATTTATTTTACGCCATGCTTTCTGCTGCCGTGCAGAGGCGTGTATAGGCTTTGACTAGATTATAACCTCGCACAACCGCGAGGTATGATCGCAAGTTTTATTCGAGCGTGATCCTTCACATTTTTTTTTTTTTTACCGTCATAATTGCGATGCATATGTTTCGCGCATAGACGATACGGGATAAAAGGAAGTGAAACTTTGTTCGCGATAGAACGTGAACTTTTTCATTGAAATATCTCGCGGTAAATTCGCGAGTTAAACTTTTGCTATATCGAAACTATAAGCTTAATCGCCTTAGAGCCAGAGCGTTAAAAAGAGTAAATACTAACAGATGCTGTTTGGTGCAACCAAAAGAGAAAACAAATAGTTCTACTTGCGTGAAAATATACCGTCGATGATTAAATGGAAAAAAAAATCTCTTCAATTTTGGAAACCATATTTTTAATACAATCTTAAAATTTCTTTTTTTCTAATTCAATCCGAATAAGATCATCTTAGAAACACGATTTAAAAAAATGATTTTTATCCCATATCTTCAAATATTGCTTTTTACCATAACGCAAAATGTATGCCGCCATAATATGCAAATATACATAGGGAAATGTAATATCAGATATCGAAACTGCGAAACTTCTCCTCCAACCATTTCCAAGAGTTACAAATCCACTTAAATACGTGCAGACGTTTCGAATCTCTATTTTCCACTCGGCCAACGGTTTAATAACGTATCAATCGATCGTGGAAGCGGGAACATACGTTTAACGTGTGCACTCGAGCCAGAGTTATCGAGGCACGATCCACGAGCCACGTTCGCGGTCAAACGTCGAAAAATGTATTCGGATCGCGGCCAAGAAGCAAGTTCCTCGGTTTCTCTCGACTAAGTTTCCAGAATTTGGAGGAGCCACGAACCTCTTCGAGAACAAGTTCTCGAGTGGGTTCGAAAGGGGAAAATCGATGGAGCGCCGAGCATCGAATGAACCGGGCGAACGATCGTGTTATCTGTCAACGATTGGCACGTGTCTCCCGCCATTTTTCATTTTTTTTTTTTGATTATGATTTCGTAATTTTATTTCGACATTGAAAGAAAAAAATCGATCGTGTTGTTAATCGATGATTGATACGTATTTCTCGAGATTATTTTTTACTTCTTCCTTAATTATTATTTTTATTTTTACTAGGTACTTAGCATGGAAAGATTTCGATCGAATCGGTTGAATTTGTTGAACTGTAATTTTTTTTTTTTATATAGAATTAATATCGATTTATTTTTAGATTGCAAATGAATGATCATTGTATAATTGTATTTAATTTCAATTGTACCTTATTAAAAATATTTAGATACTTGTAATAATCGTAAAAGAATATCTTTCTGATAATTTTTCAAATTTAGATTTTTTTTTTCCTAAATATTTTTGAACGAAAATGAAAATCGACGAGTTACAAGGGAAATCCAATATCGAAATGTTCTATTATTACCTATAATCAATTGAACACGTGTTTCTCATGAGCGCGCCATTTTTTTTTCCCCCTACCAATAACCTTATTTCTATTTCAAAAACTAGAGAGAAGGAAATGCTCTGTACGCGATACGAGCATCGAACGAATACGGATGGTGAACAATCGCATTATTGTTCAACGATTGACACATTTTCTCTTTTTTTTTTTTTTTTTCAAACTAACTTTGAAAACGTTAAGAGGAAAAGAAAATCGATGGAATCGATTGAACGGTCGCATTATTGTTCAACGATTGACGCGTGTATTTCTCGCGTATTTTTCTTCTTTTTTTTTTTTTTTTTTTTTTTTT
>NW_006263438.1:238134-242680 GCF_000469605.1 Apis dorsata
ATTTTCGTTATTATTCGAAGCAACGGTGCCAATAGCATTCTATGACCGATTTTTCCAGGTGGCGTTGTTGCAAAGCTTTTGTGTTACAGTTACGCGAAACTAACCTATGCGGCGCGACAAAAATAAAACGAAAATATGCCACGGCGGAGATATGTTTTAATTGCTGCTCCGCTTGTATATGTATACGTGTATATTGGACGGGGTATCGCATAAAGCTCGAGATTATACAACCTAGCGGATAAAATTCGAATAGGGAATACGAGGATAATAGCGGAACGCTGGCGAAATATTAAAATATAGTGTTAGATGTACCGTACGTATATAAAATACTAATTTCTAATAAATATCCAAATGCAATTGTTGTTGCAACTTGAATCTTATCAAATTAACATAAATTAAATTGGTTAAAATATAATATATTTTATTTATGCAAGCGATTTAATATTAGATACGAAAATTATCTATTTGCCGATAATTCGTAAAAAATTAAATACTCCTCGAGATGTGATATATTAAATATATTTTATATGCGCGGATGTTTATAAAAAAAAATAAATAAATATACAATATTATACTTTGAATATTCTCTACGATTTTTTGTATTCCGTGGACTTTTATATATTCATATTTTGTATAAACGCAACATTCAATAACATTGCCTATATTGATTATCTTTGAAAAAAAAATAAATCTCGATATTAAATTAAATTAATTAAATTAACGCGCAAAATATTTTCAACATAATATTATTACGATCGAAAAAAAAAAAGATTCAGGTTAGTCCAATTTAGTGTAGGCTATCATTTGTACAAGAAAAAAGCTTCGCGATAAATTTGTGAGGCTGATCTCAAAATCTCTTTCTCTCTCTCTCTCTTCCTCCCTACGTCCTCCAGTGAAAGGAAATTTTATTAAAACATTGTCCTCCGCGACCGCGCACTACAAATCCACTTTAGGACACTTTATTGCATTAAGAGGAGGAGAAGAAAATGACGTTACACGGATTACTGTCACACAGGTACGAGAGGAGAATAAGGAGGGCAAGCACTTTCTGCCGATTTTTTACCAAGTAACAGGGACAAAATGGGGAAATGCGAGGCGGAATGAGCTTTGGTTGAAAGAACCACGGCTCCACGGTTTTTATCGCGAAACCACGAAAAATAGTCGTCACGCTCCTGCGAGACCCGGAAAACTTCCCTTTTGACAGATACCGGGGACTTTGTCTAACGGAGAAGAAGCCACGGCGCGATTCAACGGTTGAATCGTGCATTACTTTTTTCCCTACTTCGGCGAAAATATAACGGCGTATATACGGCGATTTGAAAGGAGAAAACCGGATTCCAGGTTTGCGAAAACGATTTCAGCTAACCGCTTATTCCCCTCTGTCCGAGGGGAATGTAAACGAGGATTTTTTGCCTTTTGCGCGGGATGACGATTTTCCTAATAATAACAGGCAAGAATAACATAGAATTCATTCGATGTTTTAAAGGGATGAAATTGGTAAAACAAATATTTGGCCCTCGTTATTTATGGAGGAGCGATTGTACGATGATAAAAATATTATTGTATCTATCGAGATAAAAATACCCGTCGAGCGAGAGTGCAAAAAGATAGATTTCTTTTTCTGATCTTTTATTAACACGATAAAATCGCTAATTCAAACGAATATATGTATTTATAATTTTTCATAGAGTTATGAAGCTATTAATCTTGTAATATATGTTATAAATAATTTTATTTTATTTATTCTAAAAAATATAGTAAAATACCGAGTGAAGCTTTTGTACCGAATAACAATATGCATTATAAAATCATATTTAACCGCAAAAAAAGAACATAAAATTATCGTTGTGTTATTACATTTATTACACGGACAAGGAAAGTGTGTAGTGTATAGAGGGAAAAAAAAATAAAAAATAAAGAGAGAATAATAAATTTTTAAAAATGAAAATACATTGAATACAATCTCTGAGAATAATATTGGTTGAATGTTGGTTGAACATTGAAGAACGTTCCCCCTTGTAGAAAATATTTTAATTCGAAATGTTTGTAACTTCAATTAATTTTAATTAATTTGAAATCGCGTTGAGAGGCGCGCATTTGGTTACACTCGTTAAATGTACATTTGGACAAAGGGATAGTTGAGTCGAGTAGGAAAGCTTGGAAATCGAGCGATGACGTTGTAAAATTTATCATACGTAATAAAAAGTATCTTTCCGATAAATGCACGGAAGCATATACGAAAGAAAATTTATAAAAATCCACGAGATTAAAATATATTTAAAATGATATTATTTCTTTATATATAACTATTACTTGCAAAATCCTATATTTCACAAATAACAATTCGTAGATATATATCGGTTTTGATTTACTACATATCACTGCATTGATCTAGACTAACAATTCAAAGATATTCGATAAACGTATCAATCACAACACGTATGGACGCAACAAAGTGCGTGATGATATATATAAAAAAAAAGGGAAAAAAAGAAAAAAGAAAATAAGAGAAAAAAAAATTCCGAAATACGAATCGATGTAACGAGTTATCCGATCTTTTGAAATGCATATCCCAAAGCCGTGTATCGGATTCAGTATCACGCTCAACCGAAACACTAATGAGCAGCAGTCGGATTGTTAAATTATTTTTTTTTGCCAGTACCGAAAGGATATTGCATTCGTTGCGTATGCAAGACTAGTCGCTGACACGTTTTATCGATCGATCAAAAACTTCGGTTACGTGGTTACGATCCGCTTTGACGAACCGTTTCGTTTCAAATTAAAAGTATCGAAAATACGACATAACCTAAAACACCATTGATCGGATTTATGAAATTTTGCCTCTTAATTGAAAAAAAAAAAAAAAAGAACGGTTTACCTGTGTACATGTCGGCGAATTTTCCGCAGTGGAACGTAACGAACAAAAGGAGATAAAATCGAGTTGGGAATATCGAGGAACGTTTAGCCATTCTGCTTTTTCGAGGACAATTTCGCCACGCGGCGCTCTTTCGCGAGAGCGGATAATTCGACGAATGAAATTGAAGAGAAAGAGAAAGAGAGAGAGGGGAAGAGAAGTCGGAATGTAGGAAAAAGACAGAGATAATTTCTCTGATGAAAAGCGTACTGCGAGTCGCGAAAGATATCTCGATATATCGATTCGAACGGACGATGTTCAAGAGAAACAGTATTTGTCAAATATGTGTCAAGGTAAAAAAACTTTGTGCTGTGAAAGAATCTTTTAAATTCAGTTAAATAATTTGTGAATAATCCGTTTCAGTTTTTGATAAATCGTTATAATGATAGGATTACAAATCTAATTTAATTAGATTCAACGAGGAAGATTCATCGTAGGATTCGAGTATTAATGGTAAGTAACCTTTTCTGACAATTGACAAATAAGTGTTTGATCTTCGTACAGAGAATTTCGAAAATTTAGTTATAAATCCTTTTGATATTGATTCTTTCGAATAAGAAAGAATAAGTAAAAAATACGTTCCATCAATTTTTACAACAAATTTAAGAAAATTATATAGAATTATAAACAATGAACAGAATCCTTATTATTTTAAATAAATAATGAATTCTTAATAAAGCATAATTCGAATTTATTCTATTTAGAAATACTTTTTTTACTGTTCGACTTATAAAGAATCTTTCGCGTTTAGATTACTTAAAAATTCTACATTCGAATTCACTTGCAACGTATTATACTGTAATCGTTAGCAAACATAACCTCGGTAAATTGAAAATTAGCCGGCAAGCAAGAAACCTAAATGAATAGCGGAGATTCTCCATTTTTATCTTTTCTTGTTATTTAATTCTATTTTCCGGATACGACTTTGTACAAGCCGAAGGAAAAAGTTGGCTCATCGAGTGTTGTACAGTAAAAGGCACTTCCACCAGCCTCCTAGGTGACTTACAATGACCGTGTGATGCAATCTTCTTATCGTAAAGTTCAGATTAAAGCGGTAAAAAGTTTTATATTCCCCGACCAGAAACTCTAGCCGCTCCCAGTAACTCTTCTCGCGTCCTCCTCTTTCCCTCTCCACCATTTTCGCCGTTTCTTTCTCGTTTATCTTTCCCTCTCTCAACGGTGGAGACTTTCTTTGTTTTCAAACCGCCGCTACTTTATTTTGCCGACCGTTTTCCTTCCTCTTTGAGAGAAGGCGTAATTACGCACGATACGGGCGATTAATAACGAAAGCAAGAACGGCCGTATCGTTGCTCGTGATGCTATTTCGTTCCACAGATTCGTGTATTTTTTCAGATTTACGTCGACGATACTCGTCAGACGATGGCGCTTTTATTTCCATCTCAAAGCCTCTTGGTCTCCCGCTAATTAATGAAATTTCTCGCGGGATACGCGCGATAAGGCCTCCTAACAACGCGCAACAACACCGAGTGAATTACGCGTTTCGAATGTTTTCTTCGTTATTTTGCCTTATTAACCTAAAAACCTTACTCGCTCGCCGCTTTCGTTTTACCACGCGTATGGCTTGTTGAACTTTTTAAGGATTGGATCGATTCTTTTTTTTTTTTTTTTTTC
>NW_006263438.1:242720-243512 GCF_000469605.1 Apis dorsata
TTCTTCGTTATTTTGCCGTATTAACCTAAAAACCTCACTCGCTCGCCGCTTTCGTTTTACCGCGCGTATGGGTTGTTGGACTTTTTAAGGATTGGATCGATTCTTTTTTTTTTTTTTTTTTCCTTTTTTTTTCTCCGAGCCAACGGTTATCCCAGATAAGTATAATATATAAAAATATAATAAAGCACATTGCAGTTTTAACTTTTTAATACGTAAATATAAAGATTCCAAAAGTATTCGTATTTTATTGGATATTCTATATTTACGAAAAATTGTAATAATATAGTATTTACTTAAAAGAAAGTAAATATAGAATATTTAAAAAGTCGAATATTTTTGAGATTAATTGTCGTAGCTTCAATAGAGAGGATAAAGATTTTATAGTTTTATATCTTTCTTCATAAAACATAAATGGAATAATCATTACAATAGAAATTAAAATCGCAAATCGGAATAATTTTACATCCGAGATTCCTTTACATTACCACATTTCACTGCATTTCTATCATTGAAATGCGACAAAACTTTTCTAATTATCGGAAAGACGGATCAAATCTGGAGAACCATTTTTCATTTTCCGTGTGTATTGAAAATTTTAATATACCTAACAGATGTACGGATGGACGACACTTGTCAACAATGGAACATCGTCGATGGCGAAGTTTAGAAACGTTTTATTCGTTCGAGGACCATCTGTATATCCGAAAGTGATTCGCAAAAATAAAACTAGTAACTCTTAACGCTCTCTCTCTCTCTCTCTCTCTCTCTCTCTCTCTCTCTCTCTCTCTCTCT
>NW_006263438.1:243565-246449 GCF_000469605.1 Apis dorsata
AACAATTTGGGCGGCGAAAGAGCTGAAGGTTGATTGTTTGGCGTTGTTTCGTATTATTCTTTTGGCCTCGAAACATTCGATATTTCTGATATCTTTCGTCGAAAAAAATTCCTCGTCGGAGCAGTGCGGTGTGTTTTAATTAAAAACACAGGAGTTTCGTTTTGTAGCTAAAAATATTTCTTCACGAGTCATTGCCGCTCACGGCACGGCTCAGTAACGGAGGAGAGGGGGAACCCCGACGGCGAGATAAAATTGTCAAACGACGCGAAGTGGAAGTTAATGCGTGCACCCGACCCGCCCTTGTATTTAGTGCACGTACCGACTCTTTGTTTCCTCGAGTTGGCTCGTTCGTTCGCTCGTGACGCGGCGGCGTGTATACGTGTACCAAGGGTAGATAGGCAAGGTGCATGCGGCCTACCTAGGTTGTGAGCTTCGTGCCCATTTTTTACGGTGATTCCTCTGTAACGTAAAAGTTCGCGAAACAGTGTAATATACATCGTAATATACATCGTGTCCTGTGCAATCATCTTCCAAACTATTCGTTATTTATTTCTGAAAAAAATTTTTCAAAAATAAAATTCTTTTTATTTCAAAGATGTTCAAAATAAACTTTTCTTTTTGTACTTTTAAATTATACATATTTTCATTTATTAAACGTAAATGTTTTTCGAGCAGTTAAGTTCTTTCGAAAGTTATTCATTTTTAAAATTGTTTGAACGTTAATATCACCAGTTTTAATTAAAACTTATCATTTTTAGCTAAGAATGTTTCAAATAGAAATCATGTAATATAGGTTATATAGGAAATTATATTTCACGCGAGATTTATTAAAAAATATTTATTTTAGATTAATTAATCGTTGTTCCACGTGGTGACATAGTTGTAAATACGTCAATCACGGCGATAATTTTTCTCAATAAGGAAAATCCAATTAATCATATCTCCAGCTAGAAAATCCCTCGATTCTTCGATCAATCAACACAATTCGCTCGCGTCAAAAGGAAAATTTAATTAATCGATGAGCATATTTTTCAACGAACGGGAATTCGCAAGCTCATAAACGTACCGGATTTTCTTCCGATGAAAAAAAAGATCCGTGATTAAATATTGATACACTGCCGTTTAGCGTTTCGGCCTTAATTAAACATATCGATATTTATTTGAACATGATGTATACATGATTGATATCGAGATACCGACGATATTTATTTTATCATCGAGATCTTGCTTTTTATATTGATCCAATGTTTGAAATTTATTTATACACGATTTATTATTATACGTGTCTTTCTTTTCAAATTATTCTTCTTCAAAACTAAATTTCCTTTAAATTACTTTTTTTTTTTTTATGTTTCGTTCCAAATTCCAAAGATCGAATAAAACTTTTATTTTTTATCTTCGTAAAGATTATTCGTGCCTGATACTTGTTTCTCAGTGAACAAAATTTGTTCAAAAGTGTATATCCGAATATTTAACTCTTAGAACGAACAATTTAGATAATTAATTTATCAATATCTATATTAATCTTATTCTTTTGCACTCGAATGATGGACTCTTAAGCATCACTTGGATCGGCAATTCGAACGATATTTATTTACGATTAATTTTTTTCAGAATATCATGAATAGATTAATCTCTTTATGTATAATCATACGAAATGTAGAATGATATTTTTAAGTTTTGTGGAAGCATGGAATGAAGTGGTGGAATGAAATTACTTCAAGTGAGATGAGTTTGATTTTTACTTTTTACCGAATAACTTGAAATTACTTCTTATTTATGTATAAAGAAATTGACGATAGAGAGAGAGAAGCGATAAAAACAGAGATGAAATAAGAAAAGGCAGAAAAATAAAAATAATAGTGACAGTAAATACGAGAACGCCTTAACAGGAATTAAAAAAGGATTTTGCTCTCAACATTTTATTGCAATGTACTTGCCCTGATGAAACAAAATATCGCGCGAAACAACGATATAGAGTTTAATTTTCAACAAATTTTCTTTCTTTATACGTAAACATATATAAAAGTTTTAATTTGTGCTTGAAATCATTTTAGCTGTAAAAAATTCATCGAATTACACACGGAAAATCGTCTCAACTTTTTCGGTACAATAGCGACTTATATACTCGACAATATACTCGAATCTCTCTCTATCTCGACACAATTACTTCTATCTCGTGTTCCTCCATTTAATTTAATTGCGCACTCGTGGTCGCAAGAATAGTCTTTGTTAATTCATTCTTCCAACCGAAATCTCTCTCTCTCTCTCTCTCTCTCATCTTTAAATCATGAAATAATAGAAATTCTCGAATTGTTATTTCCACACTCTTTTCTTTTTCCCTTCGATGGCTTAGCGGCTTAAACAAGCTTCTTAAGACGGAGAGAGCATTCGAGAAACGAATCCGCGCGAAGAAACGTTTCCATTTTTTTCAAATGGAATTCACTCGGGATAAGGAGAAGTGGGTTGTTCTCTGAACGAGAAGAAGAAACTCGGTCGAGTCGTATGCAGATCGAGAAAAGAGAAAAAAGAAAGAGAGAAGGAAAAAAGGAAGGAAGGAAGAAAGGAAAGGAAGCGGAGGAGAACGGGCAAACTGTGGAATCATCACTGCTGACTTATTATATTCGGAATAATAATAAGGCGATGCGCCTCTCAAACCACCGACATTTTAGCAATTCAAACTATCCGTTTCGACTCGTTCCGTTCTTCTTCCCCCTCCACACCTTCGTTGCCGGGTAGGGAGGTAGGGAGAGAGCTGCGAGTTGCACAGGGTGGGGGGGGGATCCTTGCTCCACGGAATAAAAAAACTCGGATGGACGCGTTTAAATAGTGGACGCGTTTGGTAAACATTGTGCTCTCTCTCTCTCTCTCTCTCTCTCTCTCT
>NW_006263438.1:246497-246769 GCF_000469605.1 Apis dorsata
ACTGGCCACTTTTCTGCCCGTGACTTTTGTTTCACCTTCGCCATTTCTTTTTCACATTTATTATTATAACTTCTCGTGTAATTATACTTGGGCTGAGTATAATATTGTTCCTTGAAAATATAAGTGAAATGTTAATTGTGTGTGTGTGTGTTTCAAGAACGTTCTGTTTGAAGAATTGAAGTTGATCTCTCAACTAGTTTTATTTTTATTCTTTCGTTTATATTTCGTTTATCATTTGTCACAAGTCATAATAAATTATATATAATAAATTA
>NW_006263438.1:246794-247593 GCF_000469605.1 Apis dorsata
TTTATTATATTATTATGTATATAAATAAATTATATACATAATAAATTATATAAAATACAGATTATATTTAATTAAATGATGAATGAAAGATATATTTTAAAATAAATTTTTTAAAGATTTTTAAAGAAGAATGAGAATCTTGCTTGTGGAATTACGTGTTACGAAAAACACACGAGAGGCAAAAATGATTCTTTAATGCCCGATAAAAAAAAACTCATCGAATATTAAATCCGCGGTTCAAGAAATTTTTAAATCGAATAACTTTTCTTGCGAACTTTGCCCCTTCCATCCAGAAGAAAGAAACTGGAAGAAAATAAAACAATAAAAAAAAGAGAAGAAATTAGGCCGAGACCAGCATCCATCTCCGCGTTCATTCCAACCGCGCTTTATATTTAAAAGATATTTTTCAAGCAAGCCGATTCTGGAAGGAACGAGAGAGGATTTCTGTTGCGAGAAAATACACGGACGCGTTTCGTGGGACGGCGCGACCATTCCATTTCCTTTCTTCCTTCCTTCCTTCCTTCCTTTATTCGTCCTTGCGCTACCGACTTCTCTGATGAATCCAACCGGTCGGAACCCTCCCCACCTCCGCCGTTGCACTTTCAGAAAGCTTTCGGCCGAAATTCGAATATTCGTTTCCGCGCTGAATGTCGCCTTCTGTCTACATTACGCCCCATTTGTATTTTATTCAGACCAGCGGTTGCAAACCACCACTTGATCGTATATTCGTGATCCAGACTATCGTTTCGTTTGATTTAGTTAGCAATTTCTATTTTTTTTTTTTTTTTTTTTTTTTTTT
>NW_006263438.1:247654-252059 GCF_000469605.1 Apis dorsata
TATATGTTGCTCGAATCGAAAGAAGTGCATTATATTTGCAAAAAAAAATTCTCGAGCTAAAATTTTAAAATTTAAAATTTGCAAACTATTTAAAGTCATGATTGACGAGATTATTAAAAATTGTCGAAAGTCGAAATTGTTTCGAAATTACACGAGCGAATTATTATTTTTTTCGGAAATTGGAGGAGATATCGAAATAACGGGATCTCGTATCGGATTAAACAAATATGTACGTTCCTCCTTCCGCTCCTTCTTGACTTTGTTGACACTCTAACCGCACATTGTGCACAATATACCCACTTAGCATCGCTCCTTCTTAAGAAGCCCTTTTTATCTCCAACCCACTCGAGAAATTTCACTTGAGCGCATTCTTCTTATATCGTTACATCGCCACGTGAAAGATCATTATCATTTTTCCGTAATGTCGTATCCGTTCCTCGATCCATCGCAAAAATTATTCCGTCTATCTGACTAACTTTTGATACGATTTTCTTCGATTCTCTGAATCATCTTCCTCTATAAATCTTGAAATTAAAAATCCGCCCCTTTTTAATCTGACGCTTTATATTTCGAAGAAAAATTGAACGAAGCTTCGTTATCAATGTCTCGTAGTCTATCTTCGTTTCGGGGAGGCGATTAATTTTAAACACGAGGAAGGAGGGTGGAGAGAGGGAGGAACAAATAAAAGAGACTTACTTATCTTCTTCAACCACGCGAGACATTTTGTACCTCGGTGCAAAAAATTTCGACGAATTTCCGGGAATGACGAATTCCTTATCCTGGCGAGAAACCGTGGAACGGGCAACGTTTTTCACGGAATAAAAAGGAAACGGAAGATTCTGCAGCGTCAGTCGGTCCCCGGTGGCGGATCGCCGCCGATGAGGCGGCCANAAAAAAGTTATTTGATTAAGAATAATTATATGTATAATATCTTTTGCTGAGAAAAATATACTATTAATTCATTATTAATTAATTAATTATTAAATAAAAAATTTAAAAAAGTGTTATATAGGATATCGTAAAGGTATCATAAGGATATTAATGTTCTGATTTCTGAGAGTAATGGTTGTGTATTTGATTTAATTAAGAATAATTGAATTAAGAATTATATCTGAAATATCTTATATCTTTTGTTAAAAACAATATATTATTTTTATTATTAATCCATTATTAATTAACGCATATATATGTATATTTTAAAAATTAAAAAAATATCATTTAGAATATTTTAAATAAGGTGATATTAACAATGTTTCCGATTTCTGAGGATAAAAATTAATTAAGAATAATAATGTGAAAAATTTTTTTTGCTGAAAAAAATATTTTAATTGTTAATCCGTTATTGAACTAATATATATCTTCAAAAATAAGAAAATGCTAGATAAGATATATCAAATTCTACGTACAATGATCGAATCCTCTTAATAAATTATTCTTATTATTTTAAACCTGTCAAAATTAATTATTTAATTTTTCAAGATATCTCTCAAAAATATAATTATTATATTTGACGTGACCGTTACTAATATTGTTCGCGGAAAAATTGGAACGATAATTGATAATCGAATCAATACTCTCTCCAAAAGAAAAAAGAAAAAGAAGCGAAAACGTTTGGCGCACAACTTCGTTTCATTCGACCGGGTCCGTTCGAAATCGTAAATCGGCGTTAACTTCGGCTGATACTCGATCCCCTCCCCTCTCTTTACCATTATCTCGGTCGTTCCGTGGCGTTGGGCTAAGCGTTAAATCGTTCGATAAAGCGTTTCAACCGGAGGAAACCCGTCCATCGATTTTACCACCCTCCCCAATGATTTCTCGATTTTCTTACGATAAACCTTCGATAAACCCGATAGCGAATATCCCATTACGAACCAATCTTTATTTAACCAATCGAGATATCCTCCATAATAATCCACAATTCTCCGAATCTTTGAATTTAATTTTCCAAAAAAAAAAAAAAAAAAGGAATTATCATTTCCAACACAATCATTCCAAAAAGACAAAAAGAAATACCAGAAAAAAAAGAGAGAGAGAAACAAAGAAACCTGTTCGATTGTTCTCCACGATCCAAATTAATATCAAAGCTTCGTGGAAACGTGATTCGAATTGGCGAAATCCTGTTTAAAAATTCTATTCGAAACGGAAACATTTGGCGGTTTCGATCCACGCTCCTCGTCTTTTTTCCTTCTTTTTTTTTTTCCCACGCGCAATTAACCGTGGCCAGGGAGAGAATTCGGAAGGGGAGAACAATGTGCATACAGAGCGGCCCATAAATGCGAATCGTGCTCCCCGAAGAGCACGGAGAGGTTTTTAATTACTGGCGCACCTGTCGCGGAGGAAGAGGAAGAAGAGTGGGGGAAGAGCCGATCGCGAAGAGGAGAGGGAGAATTGGTCGAGGAGGAGGAGGAGACGGCCGATGCATCGAAATGTAAATTTCTACGTCACCTGCGACAAGGCCACCGATCATCGTTCCACGATGGTACACGACATGGGCGAAACTTGGAAACGATAATATCGCGGGAACTGTACGCGAAATCGTTCGAAATCGAGCCGATTGCCGCCGCGTTCACCGAAAAACTTTTCCCCTTTATTTCGCCGTCGTTCGTGCCCGACATTCGAAATTAATTCCACGGCGATGGAATGGGTGGTGGATACAAATAGGAATCGATCAAGGATCACAAGGTGGATTTTCATGACGCGAATGTTTTTCATAAAGATATTTGATTTTTCTTTCTTTCTTTCGATCGTTCTGTTTGTTGCCTCTCGATCGATATCTTACATTTCGTAGTTTTAGAATCTTTTAGGAACAATATTTCTATCTTTTTTTTTTTTTAAGCTTATTCTTTCTGTTATTAATTGATTTATTCTGAACGATGGATAAAAGTAGGAATCGATCAAGAGATATAGGATTTTTTTTTTTTTGTTAAATCTTTCAATAAATTATTTCTTATTCTATTTTTTATTACTCTAAACTTTCTGTTATTATTATATTATAATTATATTATAATTAATTCTGAATGGATAAAAATAGGAATCGATCAAGAGATACAGGATTTTTATTTTCTTTTTTTTCTTTTGGTTAAATCTTTCAATAAATTATATTTCTTATTCTATTTTTTGAGCTTATTATTCTAAATTTTCTGTTATTAATTAATTCTGAAAGAGAATTTTTATTCTGTTTTTTTTCTTTTGGTTAAATCTTTCAATCTTTCATAAATTATATTTCTTATTCTATTTTTTGAGCTTATTATTCTAAATTTTCTGTTATTAATTAATTCTGAAAGAGAATTTTTATTCTGTTTTTTTTCTTTTGGTTAAATCTTTCAATCTTTCATAAATTATATTTCTTATTCTATTTTTTGAGCTTATTATTCTAAATTTTCTGTTATTAATTAATTCTGAAAGAGAATTTTTATTCTGTTTTTTTTCTTTTGGTTAAATCTTTCAATCTTTCATAAATTATATTTCTTATTCTATTTTTTGAGCTTATTATTCTAAATTTTCTGTTATTAATTAATTCTGAACGATGAATAAAAGTAGGAATCGATCAAGAATTTTCATGCGTGAAATATTTTTCATACGTAAGATATTTGATTTTTTTGGTTGAATCTTTTAAAAATAATATTCTTATTTTTTAAAAAGGCGATACGATTTTGGTTAAAGTTAGATTGGATGGATAAAAATATCGATAAAATAAAGAAGATTACTAGAATAGATTTTTATTGTGCAGATAATTTTTCATAAATTTTTCGCTATTATTTTTGAAATTAGATTTTTCGATTTTTTTGTGTGGAGCGAGTTCACCGTGGTGAACGATACTCAAACTTTTACAACAAGCCTTCGCTTTCTTCCGTGAATCCTTTCGAACGAGAATCTTCTCTTAAACATTTTAAAACTTTCTAAATAATATATTATCGCGCAACACGCCATGTACATTACATTTTTCATATTTGTTATAGTCAACCTAACCTAACCTAATTTATAATTATATATTCTTGTGTACACACGATATATATATATATACAAATATTCATAATTGTGCATCGCAATATTATTTCGATTCGAAGAAATTCTCGAATTGGTTGGTAAAAGATCATCTTTTAATTCCAAAGAAGAAGATCGAAAATATTCTCCAAAATGGCGGCCTACCTCGCTCCATCCACTTCTACTTCTACTATCTCCTTATATAACATAATAAACTGAATTGAAAAAAACTGAAATGAGAAACTTTCTCCCGGCTTCAATCCCCAATAATTAGAACCGAAATCGCTCGAGCGTGCTTTTTTCACGATGAATAAATTATACGATAAATAAAACAAGGATTCATTTCGCCATTTATATCCCCACGAGAGGGTTGATTTGCCGGGTCCTTAAGCCTCTCTCTCTCTCTCTCTCTCTCTCTCTC
>NW_006263438.1:252269-252669 GCF_000469605.1 Apis dorsata
AACCGTAACGATTTATTCCAAGTTTTAAAGGAGAGGGGAGGGATGTTTAAAATTTTTAACTCAGGCATAAAAATTAATACTCGAGCATTTTGTATTCGTTTCCAACCCTCCCTCTCGAACGAGTTTTCCTGGAAACGACACGAGCAATCTCCCGTTTTCAATCCTTTTTAACCCATTCCACTCCTTCTCCCTATCGTCAATTTCATTAATTCGAATAGAAATAATTTCGTTATTCGATCCTAGCTCGAATTAATTTCATTTCATCGTATTTAACCACCCTTATTGAAACTCGAAAATATTTTGAAATAAATAATAATAGTAATATTAAATGTTGAATTATAATTTAAAAAATATCATATATTAAATAATAATAATGTTAAATAATATAAATATATAAAAT
>NW_006263438.1:252748-254690 GCF_000469605.1 Apis dorsata
GAAATATAAATATATAAAATAATAAAATAATATAAAATATAAATATATAAAATAATAAAATAATATAAAATATAAATATATAAAATAATAAAATAATATAAAATATAAATATATAAAATAATATAAAATAATAAAATAATATTTCTAGTATCGTTGAAAACTCGATCCGCGATCTAATTGAAAGAAATCTAACCATTCGACAGTATATCATTCCACGCTTCGTAAGATCATACGTAAAGAGATTACGAATCTATTCGTACGAAGCGATCCTAAAAATATCGAACATGAATAAATAAATAAATAAATATATAATTAATAATATAAAAAATAATATAAAATAAAATACGTGTATAATTAATTAATAATATCGTCGCCGAATTCGAATTGCCGCATCGATTGTCGAGCAATGGCTGACGAGCGCAAAGGGTTAAAAGGGAACCTCTTTCTGAACCTTCCCTCTACTTCCCCCTCCTCTTTTTGGTTAATCAATTGATCCTTTACAAATTATCGGGTTTATTTATCATTTATTATGCTCTCGTTGTGATTTTTCGATTGTTAAACGATAAACGGGGGAGGGGGAAGAGGAGGGGGGTGAGAGAACGCGTTTCGTTTTATTATTCGTAAATTCGCTTGGGGAACGAGTTCGAGTTCGTTTTTGAATCGTTAACATTTTTACAAGTTTTTTAACGAGGATAGTTTCTCGAGCATAATTATTCGAATTATTTTTCTTTTTTCCTTTTTTTTTTTTTTTTTTTTTTTTTACGAAATAATTGCTGTAATTAAATACATCGTCGAATTCCGTGAAAGAGGATACGCGAGGTAAACGGGACGCGCTTCTCGCGCTTGTCAATTTTTAATGTAATTAAAAATAACGAAGTTTTCAAGAGAAAGAGAAGAAAAAAAAAGAAATGTATCGATTAAATTATATAATTGTCTCGAATAGAATAATTTATTATAGCTAGCAGACAGAAATTTCGCTGTTTTATTTATATCGATTTTAGACGAATTTAGAAGTTAAAATTTTTTACGACATTACAAAGTTTTTTAATTCGAACGAAACTTCGTTTTATTTTTCGTTATTTTTATTATTGGTCACGAATTTTTAATTGATCAGTTCTTCTTTAAAAATAACAATATGTATTTAATATATTTAATATTATATTATATTTAATAAATAATAAAATAATTTTCAAGAGAAAAAAATATTTATATTTATATATATATATCGAAACAATTTATTAGTTAGCAGAGAGAAATAATACGCGAACGAAATTTCACTGTTTCGCATATTGTTCCATCGAAAAATTTAAATTAAACATAAAATGCAACATTTTAATAATAAATAAAAAAAAATGTAAGAAAAAAATATAATTTCAAATTTTCGGTAAAAATATTGTTATTTTTCTTTGCGTATATATAATTCGTATATATACGAATTATCCTCTTTGAAGTTGTAATTTTTTTTTTTAAAACTATACAACTATAAAATTCTTAATTTTTCTTAATTTTCATAATAAAATGTATATTACATTTATTATTATTAATATTACAAATATTATTGTATTATTATATTACAATAATATTATTATACAATACAATATTACAAACTTTATTTATATATAACAAAACGTCTTATTTTTCCATTATTTTTACCATTGGTCATAAATTTTTAATTAATCAATCCTTTCTTAAAAATAACACGTTTTCAAGAGAAAAAAAATATTTATTCGATTATTTAATTATTTCGAATTATTAAATATATCGTTCCACGAAAAAATCGAATTTAGAAGTTAAACATAAAATGCACGACGTTTTACTTTTCATTATTTTCACTATCAATCACCGGTCACGAATTTTTAATTAATCATTGTTCTCCCCCTTCCATTATTCCTTCCGTTCACCGAGTTCGGTTAAAGGAAAAAAAGAAAAAAAAAAAAAAAGC
>NW_006263438.1:254904-256026 GCF_000469605.1 Apis dorsata
CTAATAAAACGCGCATTCATCCAACGCGATTCGATAAATTACGGTTCGCGTGACGCTCGATAAAATTGCTTCCCGCGACGAATCAACCGCGACAGATCTCGACATCCGTGTTCCATTCGACGAAACTTCCGCGCTTTAAACGCCCCTCGAATCGCGAAACAAGCGATAAGACGATCGAAATTGATTAAATTCTGCCAACACCGATAATTCTCTCAACTCTCCATCACCGAATTCTTTTTCTCCCTCTTCGAATTTGAATAAAAATTTTCCGTGGTAAATAATATATAATATTCGAGAAAAGGTACTCCTATCTCGATAATTCATTTCCGATGATAATAAAAATTGTCAAAATTGTCGAGTATAATTATAATTAAAAAAAAAAAGAAAAAAAAAAATTTTTGCGAAAAATTATCTTGCAAATTTTCATATAAATTTCAAATATAATTATAAGCGAAATATTTATTATAGTAATCTCGATCGAGTTTCTCTCAAAAATTCAATTTGCAAATTTGCAATATTTTTATTACGCGTTAATCGATCTTAATTAACTCGTGTTATTTCATTTTCATGAACGATCTGAAGAAATTTCATTCTCCTTTATATATATCCATTTCAACAGTAATTGGAACAAGATCGATTAATTCAAATATCTATTAATTCTACGAGTGAACAATTTGAAACAATTTGCAATTAAGATTTCTCGATGCTCGATAATAAATATCAATATCTGGCCACGAGTCGTGAAACGACGTCCAACTGTCGGATTAATTTTATCAGTTATAATTCGATTCTCCCATTCGATTGTCATTAACGTCGTTTCACGATCTATCCGTTGCACGAAACCCGATGACACGCGTTAAAATAGTTTTATCGACGATATTTTCTAAACTGTTTGCCAAATTGATCGGTTGAAACAGATTATTTCAAACGTCCGACGATTTAAAAATTAAATCGTATATTTTGATCGATCGAATCGCTTGTAATTTGTATCTCATGGGATCAAAATACATTGAAATGATAGAAATTAATTGAATTGAACAGTGTCAACGATTTGGAATTTTTAGAGAAAAAACGTATTTTTTTTCGATGATGAAAAAATGCAAAAAAAAAAAAAAAAAAAAA
>NW_006263438.1:256387-259225 GCF_000469605.1 Apis dorsata
ACAGAGCTTAAAACTATTATTACTCTAGCATCATTGAAGAAGAGAGAGATCTAGATTCGAGTCGTCTTTTGTTGCCAAATAATATCGTCCATTAAACGGACAAGCGTTGATTTATGCAGTATATTCTCTTTCTTTCCTTTTTCTTTTTTCTTTTACGACGAACACGGATCACGACGATTTGTATTTGGGTCACGAAACAGCGAAGGAGCGGCGTCGATGTGGTGGGGAGGAAGCAGGAACGAGAAACGAGCAAGGAGACACCGCGGCTCCTGGTGAAATAGCCCCATTTCACCGAGATTTGTACCTCCATTAAAGTCCTCGTTCCCCTCGTCCAGTAAGAAATTCCAACCAAGGTAATTCCCTTGTTTTTTCCCTCCTCCATTCATTTGCAGTTGTCCGAAAAGTCGATTCCACGGACTCCGATTACATATCCTCCGATTTGGTCCCCAATTTCAACTCTGATAGCCGATTAATACTTGGGGAAGCTGAGTCGAAGATTACGAGATTCGCTCTATCGGACCCTAATTTGGATATTAATTGCGAACGATAAGGGAGGGGAGAGAAATTGATTCGATCGAGGTAAGGTAATTGAAAATATCTCGTATCTTTATCATCGTTGTTCCGATAGAATCACAACGAATTCGTCGCAACGATTTAATTTACGATTGATTAATTTTCACATATCTATGTTAATTATATAGGAAATGTCGTAAGAAAATTCGAAGGATGCGCGTGACGTGGAAAATTTTCAAAGTATAGTTCATAAAAATTGTATAATATGTGTAAGAAGATCGACGAAATTCTCTACATGTAAAAATATTCGAAGGTACAATAATAATACAAGATTTTAAAGATTTATTTCAAAGATTAAAAGATTATGACAAAGACAGTTATTTCTAATATTCGTTTTATCCTCCAAATGTATTTTACGAATATATATTAGCATCTCAATATAATAATTCGAATATCACTGACATAACAATACAAATAGATTAGAACAAAACGGGATAAAAACAAAAAAAAGATTTAATAGTTGAAAAAGTTACGAATAAAGTTGCTTCGATTCGATTTATCGTACAAAACGATGATAATAATCGCAAACGAAGGAGCGGATCAACTATAATACAAATAGTTACACGAATAAACGTTATTCGATCATCTTTTACTAAATCAGTTGCTCAAACTAACCATAACCTAAAACTATATCCACATAGAAACATAGATTCACATTTATCACAACCAACAACGAGATATAAACAATCAATTTTCCCTCAACTCCGATTTCATTTTAATCGCATACACGGTATCAAACTTAACCAACACGTATATATATATATAAAAACTGTAAAAAGTTTCACTCGTACGCCGTCGATCTACGAGTTTACGAGCGCCGCACAGTTTCGTAACAAGGCCAATAGAGGGAGTAAATCCGATCATGTCCGGATTAGGTATTATCCATCGATAGGTGGCGCACGCGTTCCGAGAGAGCGCGTTGCGATTTGTTCTTTTCCAGTGGAAAGAATTTACCTCGCGATTTGACGTTTACCTTGTTACGGGAGGGAAATCGCGTTTACGCCGGTGGAACGGATTATAGTTTTTTTTTTTCCCTTTTCTTTTTTTATTCGAATTCCCTAGAAATCAGCGCGTTTCGGCCGATTGTCCGCCGCTTCGAAAGGTATGCTCCATTGACCGAGAGCATGAAATTCGTTTAAAGGCGGAACGGTCGCGAAACACGCGGCACGATTTCACCTTTATGGCCGAGCAGCGGGATTCGAGCAACAATGATGATCCTCGTAATTTAATTCGCGTTCGACGATGCACCAAAGGTTTTCAACGGTGAACGAGTGGTTTACACGAAATCGCGGATTTTCCATTTTCTATTTTTTTTTTTTTTTCTCGCCATTCACTTTTGCTACTATCCTTCGTTGTATATTCGAACATTTTGCGACAATTCGCAACGATTCAATCCGGCGAAAACGAAGTAGATTTAACAAGGTTTTATAAGTGTCACGAAGTATTGCTTTAAATAGATATACGTTCGATCGTTATTTACTAATAGCGATTCTCTGTTGAAATTCTATCGCTCCAACGATTTATGTGAAATAACATTTCTGTGGACTAATTATCGTCAATTCATGCTTGAAGGGAATATATTTCGAATATTTAACTTTCTTTTTTTTTAATCTTCAAATAATTTATGAATTATATATTTATATATACACGTATAAGATATCATCGTATCGAAAGAATCGCTAATTTAATCATTGCTAAAACTTGTTAAAACTTGAAATGTTATAAATCATCGAAAATCATTGTCTGGCGTCGCACGCGATCGAATAGAAAAAGAAAGAGAGAGAGAGAGAATCGGAAATTTGTAATAACGAAACAACTAGCATCACGCGCGCGTGGAAAAGAAGGGTGGAATTTTGGGTTTCATAGAGTGAATGTATGGGCGCGTGCGCGCCGTTTCCAGCCGCGTTTAATCATCCCTTTTATCGTCGCGATGGCGGTCGATTAATTCCACTTCCCGGCAAATTAATAGTTTTCTGCGCTAATTGAGTTTATAAATGGAAGTCGATTCGTTTCCGGCCGTGTCACAAAAAAAAAAAAAAAGAAAATTCATTTCCACGTCCCGCATCATTTTTAAACACCGAAACACCGATCTCTCTCACCATGAATTTGACAAATAACGGATTTCTAACCGATCAAATATAGAATCGGACGTATAAATCGACGATCATTGCTAGTTTTACGAGTATCGGATAAACGGAAATGGAAATGATTTGAAGAATTTTTTTTTTTTAAATAAATTTTCTTTTTTTTTTTTTTTTTTTTTTT
>NW_006263438.1:259495-260009 GCF_000469605.1 Apis dorsata
AGTTCTTTCTTTGAGATAAAAATTCGTTTCACTGCTTGACATCGGTTCTATTTCGAAACCTCGAACTTCGACGGGCTGATTATTTCAAGAAACGTCGATCCCGATAAAATGTCATCCTTTTAATTTTGCATAGCGGAATGAGCGTCACTCTTATTTTTTCTTCCTCCTTCTTCTCCTTATTCATAACTTTTAAACTTTTGAACTTTCGATATAAATAATACACCTCGAAACATTGACCTCTCAATAAACATCCTATCCTATCCTTTGTACAGGCTGAATACAAACTTCCATAAAACTTAAATAATGCAAAAAAAAAAAGAAAGAAAAGGATGCACGGATGTAACTGAACGTCGATTCGAATTTCTTCCACGATGTCTCGAAACACTGCTTCCCCTCCCCGTTCTCGAGTGGCATCACTTATCCTCCTTCATACTTCTCCCCTTTTTTCAAGAGCGTGGATGAGGCGGCGGCTCGTTGCGACGTGCTCCATCGAGCCGATCCTTGAAAAAAAAGG
>NW_006263438.1:260557-267722 GCF_000469605.1 Apis dorsata
CCATCGGTAATTCCGTATCGCCAGCCAGGATTCACGTTGAAAGCTACGCATACGAACGTCTATGCTGTAATCAGGCTGGCCTGGTATAAACATCCCATTCCTTTTCATCCCTCCCTCCTTAGGCTTTCCACACAGGCTGAAATCAGGATATACACTCCTGCAAGGGAGCATTTAGGTTAGGTTGCCAATTTTAGAATGAAATTTAACAATGAAACTTGCGAGATCTACTTTATAATATATTTTGATTAGCATGCTTTTCACGATGTCTTTTTGTATTTTCTTTGTGTAATAAGTTCTTCTTTTCTGAATCGATTTGACTTTTTCTCGAGAAGCGAACAATTTCTGTTTAGAAAGAGATTAGCTCTCGGAGAAGATTCTATCTAAGATTCAAAAATTCAAGAAAATAGGAAGAAGAGAATCTTGAGAATCTTGAACCTCGAAATAGTTCGAAAATCCGTAGATCATATATCATCACCCCTTATTACCTCCCAATCAATGTCTACAACGAGATTAAAAAGTTCGAGTAATTCACGAAACTAAAAATCCGAGCACGAGGAGGAGGAGGCTTCCTCCTCGAGGTGGTTTAACCAAGCAAAATTGAAAACATTGTCCCTGCCTTGCTATGAACAATGTATACGTAATCCAGTCCCCTCTCGCATCCCCTTGGAGAAATCGCATCAAAAGAATTTCGCTCCCTTCGTCCGGCGGTTCCCCCAACGCAACATCTGATCACGTAGAGCTCAGCCGACGAGTCCTTTCGCGGGACTCGAGACGGCCTCGCTCGAGTCACCCTCGACATCACGCACGCACGCTCGAGTGGTGTCCCTCGATGATCGTCTCAACGCTTCCCCTCGTCGTAATTAACCTAACTTCGTTTCAATTGATGAGGATTTTTATCCGGAAATTCCCTTTGTCCTCTGTCTTTTTCTCTCTTTCTCTCTCTCTCAAAGATTGGATGCTCGAAGAAACGAAGCTGAAACTTTAATAAATCTAATAAATCTAAAATTAAAAAGAGAAATTGATCAAGTTAGAGATTAAAAAGAGGAAAAGGAGAAATTGGTATCCTTGTATCTCTCTTTCTCTCTCTTTCTCTCTTTCTTTTCGACTCCAATTCGCACAGAAATGGATGATTTTTTATATCCAATAAAGTGAAATTTCGGTTTGAAAGAAAGTGAAGGAAGGAAGGTTGAAATTCTCGACTTTCGAAGCTCGTTCATTTGGAGATATTTTTATATTTTTAAGGAGGGCGTGATTTAATTGTCCGATAAAATTGGAGAATGGGAGGGAGGAATGAAATGAAATTTTTCGATTTACTTTGCACCAGATTCTCTCTTTATACGATTTCAAAAAAAGGAAAGGAAAAGATTTTTTTCTAAGATAGCCACGAATATATATATATTATATACGACATACTGATATTATCCGCCAAACAGAACAGCAAAATAATTTTGCTTAGCGAAAAATTAATCGATCGAATAAATCTTATTTTTGATATTTTGATAATTTCGAATAATTTTAACATTTAACGTAATTAACAATTCGAATAACTTTATTCTCAGCTTGGACTTGGAATTGAAATTTTAATTCAATCGTGAAATTCGATCGAAGTCGAAAGTCGAATTTTATCTCCAAGCGAAGAATTAATCGATCGAAACCTCGAGCAAACCTTTGATAACTTCGAATGCTTAAATAGTCGTTTAATAATTAATTAACAATCCGAATAATTTTATCCTCGGCTTGGACTTGGAATTAAAATTTTAATTCGATCGTAAAATTCGATCGAGTCTTCAATCACAAAGCAAAAAATTAATCGAAACCTCGAACAAATCTTTGATACGATAACTTCGAATGCTTAAATAATCGTTTAATAATTAATTAACAATTCGAATAATTTTATCCTCAGCTTGGACTTGGAATTAAAATTTTAATTCGATCGTAAAATTCGATCGAAGTCTAACGTCGAATTTTATCTCCAAGCGAAGAATTTATCGATTGAAACCTCGAACTAACCTCACCTTTGATACTTCGTTTAACGTAATTAACAAATTCAACCAACTATGATGGAATGAGAAATTTTAATTCGATCGAAGTTGAAAGTCGAATTTTATCTCCAAGCGAAGAATTTATCGATCGAAACCTCGAACTAACCTCACCTTTGATACTTCGAGCAGCTTCGAATAATCGTTCAACGTAATTAACAAATCCAAATAACTACGATGGAATGAGAAATTTTAATTCAATCGAAGTCGAAAGTCGAATTTTATTTCGAGCCCACGGCAGAAGTGTTAATAATCGTCGGTTGACGGATGGATCGATCGTTGCAAATAAACGGCGAAGAGGGAGAGGGGGGAGGGGGAATCAGCGGCGCTCAGCCGGCGATCGGTCCGTGTATTCAATTGCGGGGACGGCAGCTCCCCGTCTAACAACCCGTTTCCAGATGTGATCGCTTATAAACACATATCCCGTCCCTATTAATCACGTATTTCAACGGTCCGGCGAGCGCGTTAATTGAACGAATCGATAAATCCATTTATACCCGGATTAATACGGGCGCCACTTCGCTAACACGAAATATAACGAAAACCGTTACGAATCCGGCTCGCCACGCGCGCCACACAACGGATTAACCGCACACGCTCCGGCGCCTGCTCCATGGTTTCCCGCCCGAAGTTTTGCCAACTGGACGGACGACGATCCACCACTATCCTTTCGATAATACTGGATTGGACGGGTCCGAAAATTTTTCTTCGGTTTCGAATCTTGAGAATTCTTTAAGATTTTAAGAAACATATCTTTTATTATTATTTGTGAACTGTTGCGTAAGAAATAATGTATTGATGGAAATTCGCGACAGGACGAGTGACTTGGTTTTTGGTTCTTTTTTAATGCTCTGTTTTATTAGGGTTATAAAGATATCGTATTATAAACAATAGTTACGAGAATTCGTTAGAGTTGGTATTAGATAGCAAGGTTTTGAGGAAAAGATAGAGGAAATATTGTGAGAAATTCAATGAATAGAAAAAATAATAAATAATAATTAATAAAATAAAATAATAAAAAATAATAATTATACTAAATTGCAAAAATAGAAGTTGTCTATCTTTGAATATCGGTTTCAATTTACTTATTCATATTTTTTTTCTTCATATTTGATTTTTACATAATTATTTTAGAGAAATGAGAAAAGAGTTTGAATTATATGAAAAAAAAAAAATAATCTTCATCTCCATATTGTTATTGGTTCCGGCACAGGAAATCGATTTTTCATCTATCTCAATTTTCCCAATTCGTCGAATCTTTCGTCCAGAGATTATATTCCCTAGATCATTTTTATCGGATTAAGCTAAATAAAGTGCGGTCGTTCGCTAGTCGTTAATCGATGTGCGAATATATCTCCAATTGTACACCGAGATCGAAATAGGGACTTTTTTCTTCGAGAATATCTCTGTAACGAATTAAAAGAATCTTCACGCTTGTTTCTTAAAAATTCATCGACTCGTGTAAAAGTTTTTTCATGAAATTTATTTCACTCTCGACGTACAGAAAAATTCGAATCAACGTGTTATCCGCGGAGAAAAGATAATTTTTTTCGAATTTTGGAAACTAACTTTGGCAAGATTTGTTTACAGGAAACTGTTAATCGACCAATATTCATTTTTTTTTTTTTTTAATATTAATTTGATATTCGATTCGACCAAATTATCGACGTAATTTTCGACGAACGATTATTTCTCATTCGATGAAACGGTTATTATCGGTTACCATGGAATCGGATAATATCAAACGAAATTTCGAAGGATTATTATCATCACCTGTAGAGAATCGAATCGATTAAATTGATAAATTTTATTCATTCGTTCGCATTTGTTCCGTCGATTATATTCCATAGATCGATTTGAATTTCGAAAAATTTTCGATATTTTCGTCAAAGGAATTGACATTGTTACTCTAATTCGATATATATCCATGAAGAAATTTTGTTGTCGAACATATTCTAATTTAATAGTGCGGATATGGAACAATGGATGATATTAAAAGAGATTTTGTTCGATTATTATCTAACGATGCAACTTTAGAGGATTCGTTCGTTTTATATGGAACACAATAACAAATTTCGTTTATTTATCCATTATTCGTGTAGATAGTTGATCGATCCGATCGATAAATTTGATAAAATTTGATACTTTCGTGAAACGTGTGATTCGACCGATGGTAAACATCGTTCTATTTCTAATTCGATCGGCGCGCAACGTCGCACGCCACTCTGCGGAGAATTACCAACGTTAAAGTTTACAAGATTTACGAGGTTATAGAAAGGTGCTAATTCAGATGCGCGCCACGAAAACGAACGATTGATAAATTTCATTTCTCTTTATTCCACTACTTTTCCTATCGATATATCGTATTAATTATTCCATCGTGATTTTACGTGAACTTTAATTATAATTAATTATATTAATTAACTCGTTCGTTTTTCGAGCTATGATTTACTATAATTGGTATCGCGTGTACAAATTTGATATAATGTATCAAAGGGGATAGGTTGTGAAATGATTCGATTAAAATAAGGAATATAGTTGTATACAATTATAATATAATATAAGATTAAAATTGATCCATAAATATGAATGGCTTGATCAAAGAATCCGAGTAACGAGAAAATTTTAATTTTAATACAATTTTCCAATGTTTTGAAAGAATCGAAATAAAATGGCGGTGGAATACATTCGTCTTTTGTCGCGTAGATAAAAAAACTTATCGATAATTTATAACGATTCAAATTAAAATAAATGCTTCTTAATAAATTCACGGAACATTTCTCAACTCTGTTAAAAAACGATTATTTTTTCGACACCCAATTCACACTATAAATATACAAGTCGCGTATAAACTCAACGTAATAATTAATACAATATATAATATTATTCTTTGTTATAATTAGTTCACTTAGTAATAAAATTTAATGTTTAAATATCGCTGACAAACATGAAAATTTTAAAAGAAATTTTTTAACTCATTTCGAATCAAAAATAATTCACCTCGTATTAAAATTCGATGCTGAACTAAATATCGTTCTAATTCGATGGCGTGCCAACAAGAGCCGAACACGGTCGATAACATTAAACGAAAGTTTGTTCGTTTCGTGGCTATTTGATACACGTAACAATGAAGAGGGCGTGCGTGTGAGGTTCCGCGCGTGGCGAGGAACGATCGTGAGGATATTTATAAGAATTAACGAGGGGAGGGGATAAGTGGCACGCGAGGACGCGTGAGCCAAAGGCGTTTCACGCCTGGCTGCGTAAATACAAGAAAACGGGCGGATTTCGATTTAATTCGCCCGGCGAGAGGCGCGCGTAGGTTTTAACGTGGGTTCCACGCCCATTAATAACCCGAGCAAATGAGCCCCTCCTTTGCGCGAGGCGGAGGTTCATCGCCATTACCTCGCCAACTTACGACGCAAGAATCTTTTCCACCCTTTCTCAGAGTCGTTTCGAGAACGATATTCGTGCCCTCCTTCCTTTCGCGGAAAGCGGATTTCTTCGCGAATTTACTTCGATCGATATAATCTTCTTTTGAGAGTGAATCACCGAAAAACGCAACCAGAGATAACGATAAGAGTTTTATCTCTCGAATAAATATATAGAGAAGACAATTTTAGGGATGAAAATTTTTCAGATTGATATTCGATTGTCGTTTTGCACCCCAATATATATCTCGATGATTTTTCCTCGAAGATCATAGACGGTGAGAAAAAAAAATGGCGTGGTGAAATTCGATAAATAAAAGCAAACGATTACGATTCCCCACCTTCGGATTTAAATCTTTATTTCCTGTGGATTTTCGCAGTCGTAAAGAGCGTGAATAACGGCGTGGATGCTCTTTTTTCCTCCCCCTCCCTTTTCTACTCGCGATCGGTTTTTACCTTTCGCCTCGTTCCATCGATCCCGTCGTAAAACTCTTTTCCACTGGCCGAATGCCATCTGCCTTCCAACCTTCCTTCTTACGTATATGTATATATGTGTATGCAACACAAAGGAAAGGGATATAGAAGAAGAAGTTACGTATGAGAAGAATAAAAGGAGAGAGCATAGTTTTCGTTTCAAAATTTATTTTTTTGGAGAAGAAGAAAAAGTGTTTAAAAGTGGCAAGAGTCATAATCAGAGATATTATAATTTTCCAATTATTAATAGCTCTATGTGTCATTGAGAGATTATATATATATTCGTATACAAATTAAATAATAACAAGTTTAATTAAATTTAATTGGATCGATGAAACAGTATATTACGTTGATATAGTTTCCAAATATTCCAAATATTTTTTATCCTTTTAATTCTCTTTTCAAGCGGTTGTTGAAATGATTCTATAAAAATAATAATTAACATTTTCGTAGGAAGTAATTTTTTAAACAAAATTATTATCCGAGATTTTCATTTAAATCCGAGCGAACGAAATTCGTCGACGTATTAAATATTGATTATTAAATCTACCTCATCCGAGTCGAACAGAGTCGTAACCAAGTAAGTGGGACAAGACAGGCCAGACAAGTGGAATAAACCACTCATAGTCAAACTAGAGTTGAGTGGAGGGGCCAGCTAGTAGTCGGACAAGCTAGTCACGATCGGGCAAGTGGAATAAGATAATTACGGTCGGACCGGTAGATTGAATCGTTCATGGTCAGAGGAATTAGAAGAAGGCATTTATTACAGGGAGGTGGATCATTCGATAAATTTCAAACTCACTTTTGTCCCTCCTTGAAAAATAATAATAAAACGTCGCAAAAAATTGACGTAGATAATTGTGTCCTATAAATATAATTTCTTTCCTTCGCAAGAAAAACTTTTTTTCTTCCACTTTGTTATTGATAAAATAAAAATCACGTGTCGAAGAACCGAATACAGTATTTTACATATTATACGTATAATTTTATTCATCTTCAATTGTGTCCTATAAATATAATTTCAAAAACTTTTTTCTTTTGTTATTAATAAAAAAAAATCACACACATCGCAGAACAGTCGAATATTTATACACAACATATTACACATATAATTTTATTTATCTTTTATATTATCAACGAATATTTCCAATTTACCAGCGAATTTCAAAATCATCCAAATTTTCAAATATTCAAAAAAAAAAAAAAAAAAAAAAAAATTTTCCC
>NW_006263438.1:267937-274918 GCF_000469605.1 Apis dorsata
GTTTCACAGGGATCATTCTATATCTACATGGATATGCGAAGAAGAAACATGGTTAGATGGTGGGGATGGAGAGAGCGGAAGCGACGTGGGATGGTGCTCGAGCCATCGACAAGCCACTCGATCCAAGTTTCGTGTTCGGTGGGAAGCAGCCGAGGATTTAGACTTGCCTTTGTATATCGACCGGGCATACGTCGTCCGGGTCAGTTTACAATGGTGTACGTGAGCTGGGCGAAATGAACGGCGACAGAATTTCAGATTCACTTCGACTCGACTCGATTCGATCGTCAACAACCTTTTCGAAACGAGGATAAAACGTTTTTTAATCTCATCTAGCTCGTCCTCTTATTATTTAGAATTTAAAATTTTCGTCGTGAAACGAATCGACGTTGAAAGTTGTTGAGAAAATTTGGAATGATTTTGGAAAATTTCGAGATATCATTCATGTTGAAAAAATTATCATTCATAGAGGAGAGTCTGGTAATATTGGAAGATGAAAATTACTCGTTATTTACAGGTTCACTTTTCGACACGAGAAATTCTATTTTTTATGATGACAGTTCCGGCGAAAGTTTCTATCGCTTCTCTATCGATGAAATTCAGGCCGCTCGTAACTCTCGCCTTTAACTGTCGATTCGTTTGTATGAATGGTCTCCCCCCGCGAGCGAGTGTCCTCCGGAATAAGCTTTATGGTGGACATTATGAGTTCGCCACTAGGAGTTTGGGTAATACAATTCTTCCCTTTTCTTTCCGCTCACGTTCCTTTTCCCTCGAAATATACCGATAAATCCCGAACTCGAGATTCGAGCAACTCTGAAGATCTATCTCTCATCGAGCGAAGAATCACAGTTATCGAAGAATTTTTTCACGCGTCGCGAGACACGAGAATCAATCTCAAGATTTTCGAACGAGAGTAATTTTTCGGGATAAACGGGATTTTTCGAACATTTTTCGTCGATGGAAAACTCTAAGAGAATTACATTTCCTTCGAAATTTTCATGCGATGCGGTCAAACGCGATGGCTCACTCGCTCGCTCGGTTATTCTAACCTCCTTTAAACTAAAGTGAATTCGCCAAGGAAGAAAACATCGTGATATTACTCTTGCGAGATTAAGACGAAGCTGAAACACAATGTTCGAAACTCGGTTCGTTTCTTTCGAGATGGATATGCACGCCCGTTCTCCCGTATTTTACGATTTAATTCGATGAGCACGAGTGTATGTAATATATTCTTCGTTTCAAAAACGAGAACCGATCAATTTGACACGGAAAACGGTAGCGGATTCGGATCAGCGTATTTCAACTTCCATTTCTGTTTCGCGATATTCCCGAATTTATAGCACAACTCGATTTAATAAACACGAAATATGGGAAGCATTTCGTCACGGGAGACGACGTATCATACGATGCACGATGCACGTCCATTTTTAAACGTGCCAATCTCACGGTAGATCGGGATTCGTGCGCACCCCAGCGCCACCTAGTCACGTAGTCGCTCGCCAACGCGACGCGACCATCTCGTCTCGTGTTTGCGCCGCGATCCAGAAACGCCAGAAAATCGACGTCCGTCATACACTGTATGTATGCCACCTATAGATTGTGTTGCGGTTTAAGAGGCTTGACACTTTGGGGACTCGGTGTGCCGGAATTTACGGAGTGAATCGCGCGACCGACGCGCGTTACCGACAGATGGTAAGATATCATGACTGGAAATCGATATCGACCGCGTATCGGTGAAAACGTCAAGCGGCGCAACGTTAAACGTCGATAGGTTATCTCTTCGTTTTTTTTTATTCTTTTTCCCTTTTTCCTTTTTTTCTCTCTCTTTCCCTTGTTCTCTCGAAGAGAAAAATTGCGAATTCGACGAAGGAGCGCATTCTGGTTTCCACTCACTGGATCACGGCCATCCTCCCTCGATCATCGTTTTACACGAATTCGACACGAAACTTTCGTCTATTCGTGCAACGAACGGATCGAGGAACGAGAGAGGAAATTGAATAACGGCGGAAGGAGATTCGCCTTCCCTTCTATTGGGTATCTTATCGTATAAGTAGTACGTTCGAATGGAGTGAAGGATTCTCTGTGGAAGAAATATAAAGGTAAAGGAAAAATTCTTTTCCGTTGTTTGCGTTTGTTGAAATTTTCGAAGAAAATATCGAAAGAGTTTTGTCAAAATTTTAGCAACGTTGGAAAAATTATAAGTTGATCATAGTATTTTTCTTTTTTCTTCTTTTTATATATATCTTCTATATTATTGGAAAACAATGGTTTGATAATTAATCTCACTAATTCATCACAAATTTATTATTAATTTTCAAAATTTATCGATAAAAAATATTTACTCAATGCGTATTTGTACTTTAATTATACAATTTTTCAATTACGTGTATATATTTTACAATTTAAATTGGAAAGCGCGATTTATGAAAATCGAATGATTTCGTACAAAATAAAAAGAAGAAGAAAAAGAAGAAGAAAAAAGAAGAAATAACATTTACATTCACGTAATTCCATTTTAAATGGAATAAACGTATTTCCAGGCGTCGTCGAATAATAAAATTTCCGGTTGAAATTAAATTATCGGGCGTTGAAGTCGAAGCGAATATTAAAATAAACGGTTTCATCCTTTTACAGAAGAAAACTTTCAAGCGTTCTTATCCTTCGATGAATGAACATTATTCGATAGAATGACCTTGTGCTCCTCGTAATTTCTCGGTTCATCGGGCAACCGTCAATTTTATTCCCGAACATGATAAATTGGAAGAGCTGTCAAACTTTTCGCTCAATCTTGACGTCTCCCCCCCTCCACCCTCGTTGACGAAATGAACCGTAGAGGAGAAAGAAAAAAATTCCACTTCCATCACGTATTATGTATCACAAGATCAGAGATCAAAGATTCGCCACGAAGAGGAACAAAGCTTTATTAACCTCATGGAACGAAACGAAACGAAACGAAACGAAACGAAACGAAACGGTTGGAATAAAAATATAGGAGGTATAAATCTGGCCTGCTCGTAACTCACTCTTAATTCTACGATTTATTACGCAGAACCTTGTTTACAAAAGATTCGAGAAGTTGGCCGGGGAGAGTGAGGAAGAGCACTTTGGGTTGTAAAGTTTACGTGTATCTGGCGTTGTAAACCAAGTATAAGCCGAAACTAAATGAAACTTCTCCACTTGATCCTTTAATTACAGGCATTTGTTATACAGGCATTTGTAATAACGCTCGTAAAAAAGGGATCGAAATAAAATCTTCCTCGAAAATGAACGAACACAGAAAGTGCAAAAAAAAAAAAAAAGCGCTCTTTCGTTATATATACTTCGAAAGGAAAGATTCGAAAGATCGAGTAAAAATGTTTCGAGATGTTTCGAAATGTTTTTACGAGATTTTTAAATTTTCTTTTCCCTTCCCCGATAAAATTCGTAATCTAATTTTGGAAAATAGGAAGAAATGTTTTATCAGCTTCGAAGGTAAATAGAGTTTAAAACTAAACTAAAAAAAAAAGATATTGAAAAAGGTACGATGTGGATCTGATTCGTAATATTATTACTATTACTCGTATTTTTAAAAGATCAATTTTAGATATTATACGATAAATACAAAAATTTCGATTGTATTATTCATCGTGTAAATCACAATTTAAATTGAAAAGGATCATATAGAATCTCTCAAAGTAATTTTGACTAACGTAACTAAATTCTCGTAAAAAGGAATTCTTTCCTCTCCGATTAATCTATATTGAAACTTAACTTTTCGAAGATTCTGATAATATTAACCCTTTCGTTACAGGCGATTTCTCCGCCGCGCCAAAAATGTACACACAGTGCTCGAGAAAGATCGTCAGCGGCCGTGTTTACGCCTTACTGCACTATGCCTCGGTACTTTGACGATGTTTGTTGAAAAAAAAAGAAATTTCCTTAAAACGAGGTATTTACAATTTCTAAACTTCACACTCACGTTTAATTACTTACTTTGGAACTCAAATAACAATAATTGTATGATAATAATAACTGTTAATAATGGTATCGCGTGATAAAAACAAAAATACCGATGCTATATTTCTATACTCGATGTACAATATAACTCCTAATCGTTCGTCGTATGTACAACACGCGACATCTTATGGAGAGCGACTATAGTCGCCCGTAGTAACGATGTATATATATATGTAATATATCGTATATATAATGGTTTCAATTCAAAAGATATATATATATTTTTAAAAAAATTTTTCGATCCAATTATTCGAGTGAAACTTTCATAAACTACGAGCACTGTTTCCTTTCTTCGAATATATTTGTATTTTTCGCAAAAAAAAAAAAGAAAAAAACTGGTACGATACATTTCCATCGATAAAAATTTCCCGCTAAAAGTGGATCCGTTCCTTTTATGGGAATAGGAAATTTGACGGCGAGATATAGAGGCAGCGTGTCGTTTGAAGTCGATATACTCGACGCGTGTGCATCGATTGACACACGCTCGTCCGGATATGAGGGAAGGGAGGGGGGAGGTCTCTCTTTCTCTCTCTCGCGCGCGCGTCACTCGGGGACGCTCGTCATGAAATATTCAAGATACAAATGGCAACTCGAATCCGATCACGAGCACTTCGGTTAATAAGAAACTTTCTAAACTCTAATGCATTTAAATTGACCCCGCCTCTTCCTCCTCTTCCTCCTCTTCCCTTCCAACATTCAATTACGCGCATTTTCTTCCTCGCCGGGGATCACTCTCTGCTGTATGTTTTTTTTTCTCTTTTTTATCGATCGATGGTAAGTCGAATTTTACGAACGGTAAATTAATAATTTCTTCTCGATCGAGAACGATTGAATTTCTGTCCGGATATCAAGTTGATATTCAAGTTGCTGAAATTTTTTAACTTTGCGAACTTTGAGAATTGTACGCGACGATTGGACGAAGCTTCCGTTTTTTTTGAGGGAGATTTTTCTATGATGTTTATTTGCAACACGTAACAATAGAAAGAGCATAGTTTTTTTTTTTCGAAAATTTTAGGAAGAGAATAAGAAGATCTATTGTAAATATTTGAAGATTTCTCAGTTTAAATTGCGCTGTACGATTTTTTGAAAAACCACGAAAGTTTGTTATGTAATTATAGGTGGAATTATTTGAAAAATTAAATTATAATATTAATCAAAGTTTAAACTAGAAAATTTCTATCCGTAGATAAAACAATCTCTATTTTCTATTTGGAATAATTTATCGATAATTGATAAACGATTGAAAATTGAAGCGCAAAAGAAACAATGAAAAGAATTAACTCCAAGCAAATATTTTATTTCTTTTTCCATATTTCCAGCAACCGTTTAACGAAGATACGTAGCAGAAGAAAGAAGCAACGGTAATCCATAAATGATTGCCTGCTCGATATACGCGGTCAAAAGTTAGAGTTATAATCTCGAGGTTCCATTTTCGAGTAACGTTCATCGCTCGGGATATCATCACCGCTCCTTTTGAACGAGCCATGCATTTCGACGAATCTTACTTTATCCCGTGCGATACATATCGGACAGAATTTCCCCTCGAAACGATTAAAAAAAAGAAAAGAAACGAAAGAGGAGACGAGGCGGCCGAGTTATTGCATTCCATTATATATGTATACATGTAACGATCATCTTTCATCTCTCGAATCCGGCGTTGACATTTATCAAAAAAGCGATCTTCTTCACCGCTTTCGAAATGATTTCGAGATAAGATAAGATAAGATAAGATAAGATAAGAGCGTGACATTTCTCGAAAACGTAAACGTAGGAAGGAATGGAATTTTCTCAAGGTAGAAAGAGAGAGAGAGAGAGAAAGAGAGAGAATTCTAGAGAAGAGGTCGGTATAAAGCCGTGCCACAATTATGTTCCATCAACGTCATAGCTGATAGGGTTTCGGGCAAGTCGGCGTAAAATTGAAATAGGGGTTGCTAACATTTGGGCCGGGGCTAGACGTACGTGCTCGCGCGCGTACGTAATGGGTTTAGAGACGGAGCGACCCTTATCTACCGAGCATACACATAGCAAAGATAACGAACTGGATATGCACTCGTGTAATACTGAAGTAGGACCGCACGTTTAAGTGTGCACCCTGAGATGTAAGGGAAGAAAAGAATCGTGTTTTCTTTCTTTCTTTTTTTTTTTTAATAATAGTTAGTAATAACTCGTGTTGTTTATTTTGCTTCTCATAATCATATAAGTATAATATTTTATTATAATTTAGTTATTAAAATATTACATAATGTAATGTAAATAATAATTTAATTTAATAGTGCATATAAAATTTTAAATAATTTATTTACAGGAATGTAAAAAGAGCCATTTTCAACATAAATAATTAAATGAATAAAATAATTATAGATAAGATAGATAAGAATTTTATGTTTTTTCTTTTTATTAATAACAATTAAATAACTTGTCATTTCTTTTCCTTCTCACAATTTCACATATCGGATAAAACTTTTTTATAATTTAACAAAATAATAAAATATTAAACTACATAATATAATATAAATTTATTTGCTTAAGGAGTATACGCGTAAAAAGAAACATCGCAATCAAGTAACAATCAACAACTAACTACTACGACTACTACCATTATTGTACCTCGCGCGTATATTCAATGAAAATTAATTTTTCCACCTTCCTCCATCGCGCGTGCAAAATGTAACGGTTTGGAAACTGGTCTCCGCTCCCCCCCGTCTTTAAACGAACAAATGTAATCTCGGTATCCGTGTTATACACGGTGGAACAAGGTATATACGGGGTAATCTACTGATGTAGATGGATCGTTTTCGATTATTCCATGCGATGTATCCTAACGGTCGTCTTTCGGACAAGGGCTGCGTCGGAATTTCTAGATAGCAGCAGTCGACTCTACGGTAAACCGATTCCGACACTTAAGCAATTAACTCCGGGCGTAACCTCGTTTAACGAATATCATTTATCGCGATCCACCTTCTCTCTCTCTCTCTCTCTCTCTCTCTC
>NW_006263438.1:275259-290746 GCF_000469605.1 Apis dorsata
AATTTTCATGAATCCCTGAATTAGAGTCTTTCCTCTTTTCCATTTCTATGCCTGGATATATAATATAATTTTTTCACTCCCATTCCGACACTCTTTTCGCTTGTATAAGTGTAACCATAGCGTGTATGCACGCTTTCTCGAGCAAACAGACGATAAGGGATGGAAAGCAAGAATGAATTTTTTTTCCCCTCGATTTCTCGCTTCCCGTTTGCTTAACTCATTTTTCCCCTTATCTTTCCCTTTCTTATCTCTTTACTTATCTCTCGCCTTCCACCACTACCTCCTCCTCCTCTTTAATTAATTCTCGCTTAATTTCTCGTTATTCGCCTGTTTCCCTGCTTTCTCAACAGCGGATGGAAATGTTTTTTCCTCCTCTCTGCCTCTTTCGAAATCCGCTTTCTCGATTTTGTCTCGTGTTTATCGCGGAACTTGATCCACAATTTCTTTTTCTTGCCTTCCAGCTCGATTAATCTTCCTCGATTGTCACATTACGCTCCCTTGGATGAGAATACTTGGAAGGTTGATTAACTTCTTCTCTTCTTCGATCCTATCGAGTCGCGATTTGTACAGAATGTTTCATCGTTTAACTGGTTTTCAAGGAGCAATCGGAACGAAAATTTATTAATTTTTTAAAAATCAAACATTCCCGAAGTATATCTCGTCTTTCGATATTTCGAGATCGAACAAGCGTCCAACACACGAGTATGCACGATATAACGTATTTATGTGTCAGATTATGTGTCAGAAACGTGAAAAATATCCGAACTAAGTATAAATAATTGAGAGAATGGGAGAGAATGGAGAGACGTGACCGATTCGCGAATTTTCGAAGAAATTATTCATTCGTGGAAAAGATTCGAAGAAACATAGCGGAATTATTTCATTTAATAATCCATCCGTCTACATAAAATTTTCTAAAGAATGTCCCCCTCCCCTCCCTCTCCAATCCGAAATACAAGCTTTTCATCGCACGCTCATATTTCCCCAGATGATTCTCGCTCTATTTAAACGCGCTGTTGTCCCCCCAACCGTCCAACTTTCGATCCCTCCACCCCCTCCATCCATCCATCCATCGACTTTCTCTTTTCTTTTCTTTTTTTTTTTTTTTTTTTTAGAGGGTACGTTATTTTAGGCGTGAACATTCGATCCTTCCAATCGGTAATGGCGGCCCTAATCCCAAGATGGCTCCCCTCGATCTCGAATTTTTCATCGTGGAAAGACGAAGTGGCGTTGAAAAAAAAGGCGACGGGGCGGAAACGGATTCCGTTTGGGATAGAATAAGAATTTCACGAAAATGGCTGGTGGAGCAAACTGCCCATTTCCTGTTTAATCTCTCTTTCTTATACTCTCTCTTTTTCTATTTTGAATGTTTTTCGAAACTCTGCCTGTGGAAAGTAGATATTAATAGATATGTGTGTGTACGAATTTTGTGGATATTTGAAATTAAGGATGATGAAATTTGAAAAGTTTAAAGTTTCCTTTTTTTTTTCTGAGGAAATGGATGATCGAAAAGTGTACGAAATACTCGTAGATAGAAAAAATTTTATTTGTAAAAAGTGAGAGGGAAATAAAAAAATAAATAGAAATTAGAATTAAAATAGAAGATTCTTTAATTTGGCAAAAAAAAATCGAATCGAAAAGCGTTTGAATTAATCCGTTTAACTCGAGAAATTTAGGCTCAAAATGAAAAGAGAGAGTTAAATAAAAATGGATAAAATACACGTAGATACAATTAATTCTTAATTGTGAAATCGAAACGTATTAAAACACGGTACGATCAACGATTAGTCGGGCATACGAGTGTCCGCGAGTGGAACGAGTCAACGATCTATCGGACTTGGCTCGCTTTTCGATTCAATTTTCTCGGAAACGAACAAAGTGTCAAAGGAAAAAAACTTTATTCTTCTTCTTTTTCTTCTCCTTCCCCTCGTATTCACATTTTCAATCGACCATTTTTCCCCTCATACCACTCTTTGTATTCTCCTCTCGCACGGACAACGATGTGTCACTGTTTTTGAAATACGTTCTATCCGTCGCAAGTCGCCCATTCCCCTCGAGAAACGAACGACAATATCCCCTCTCAAAGATATTAAGAAAAATCGCCTTTACCTTGTGCTGTACCAAATATTCATTTGCAAATATCTCCATCTTCATTACGCCGATGTCGTCGTTTCGAGTCGAATTCCTTTCGAATTTATTTCTAATTTTACATTAATTCCACAAGTTGAGAACTGTTGCACGCAATTTAAATCGGACGTATCCGGCGCGATTAGTTTCAGCGGTAGAAAATACACGGCACGCATTAACGCGTTCAACAATTCTCTCGATTAATTGGAGAGATCGAGGAAGCGAGGGCGTTTATATTTAAACACTCGAGTGAGACGATAAGACGTTTGTCGTTTCACCACGCTATTATTATTCGAGCGTGAGCCGGTTGCTCGGAATAACGAGCGTGCCTATATAATCGTTCTTATCTGCACGCACGCGTGCACCCACTATGCTGCAGAAGGAATCGCCGCGGGAGACAAATTTTATATATATATATGTTAAGTGTGCAAATAAGTTCTTTTTCTTTTTTATTCAAGATTTTATCATATAAATTACAATTGTTTCATTTGGATAAATACTGCTTGTTTTTTTGTCAATTTTTCTCGCGTCTGGATCGGATTTTCAAGCGATTCCCTTAACCTCACTTTTTCATCGAACTTTCTCGGTGCACTCGAACGGTCGTCGTCTTCCAAATTAAAATTTCCGGCTTTAAATCTTTACTAGGACTTTTTCCTTGTTTCGTAAGATACAGCGTTTTCGCCCAGAGGCGCATTTCAGTAGCTTCGACAGCCGGTTTCCTGAGCTGGAATGCAAAAAATAAGCAGTGACGCGAACAATGCTCGTACGCAACGATACTATCGCTCTAACTGTCGCATAGGACTGGAAACTGCTTAGAGCGCTCGTCACGACTCTTCTCAAAAACAAAAAAACGCTCTTTCAGATGGCGCTACGAACGGTAAAATAATTGGAATTCGGTGAGAAATTATTATCATAGAAAGAAAAAGGAAAGAACTTATTTGTTTAACTAATCCTCAGTATATTATATTTTTTCATGTTTTTTTCTCTTCTTTATACATGTATTTCTTTGAACACGTATTAAAAAATATTTCTACGAATTGTTAAAGGGTCAATCGAAACGGGAAAAATTTTTCTTTCGTGGAAAAAAAATTAATTGGAAAAAAAATGGATATTGGATATTACGTGTGATATTAGGAGAATCGAAATGAATTTAATTTATAAGGTTATTTATTTAAATGGAATATTCGAAAATGGATGGATGGATCTCGGATTCGGTAAAAGTTAATGCAAATTATACGAACTGCCGCGGTCTTTGAGCACGGTCGAGGAGGATCAAAGGCAGCGCACGTCCGCCTTTTCGGTAAAGTGAAATATCTGCGAGGCATACGAAATATATGTATTTCCTCTGTAAGGCATCCTTTCTTTCTCTCTTTTTTTTCCTTTTTTTTTCTTTTTTTAGTAACACGATCAAAAGCGAACATAGGATACATTACGCGCGAAAATATTCGAATAATTAATCTCTTTTTTCTTTTTTCTTTTTTTTTTTTTGAAAAGAAAAACGAAATATAAAATGAGCGTAAAGTCTCGAGTTTATAATTATAATATATTTATAATTATAATGACGGCGTTATATAATTTTAACTTAATAATTTCACTTGACATATTTTGACAACGTTACGCATTTCTGTTTTCTGTTTTTGATAAAAATAGCGCGCAACAGCGTACAGTTTTAAAAATCGAAAAGCTACCTAAAAGTCTGACTAAAAGTAGTTTCGTGTTACTTGCAACGCGTCATCCTACTTTTCCCCTGAATTTATTATATTTGATGGGAGATGCTACTCTCCGACGATAGAAAATATTTTTGTAACCAAAAATTTTCAATTCGTGATTTTCGAGTTAAATTTTGGTTGGCAATAAAATTTTTTAACTTGATTTAACTTTGCAAAGTATAACAATTATTCCGAAAATTTAAATCCTTTCTATCGCACACACGCACACATACACATATATATTGTTTATTTTCATAAAAGAAAAAAAAAAGAATAAATTTTTATTTCAAAATTCTCTTCTATCGCTAAAGTGATAAAAATTTCAGGCTCGAGCCGTTTCAAGGGTTCGAAGAAAAAGGATTCGAATCTATCGAGAAGACACCTTTTCGTCGAATTTTATTTTTTAAGACCGAAGAGAATTTTTCGCTGAAACAAAAAAAAAAAAAAAAGGAAAGTCGTAAAAATAAAATTGCGAAAGAAGCGCAAAACCGAGTGGCCGCGGGCTATCCCCTATAATCCGCGATTAATTAAAGGGGGGGGGGCGTAAAAAATGGCGGGGGTAGTAAGCGTGTAGTAGTGGTAATGCAGGAAAGTACATTAGGTCGACAGTTTTCTGTACGGTTTTAATAGAGTGCGCTAATTAGAAACCGGATTGCATTACTTTAAATTACAGCGAAACGCGTTGAGAATGGGACGAGTGCGGCGGTCAAGCCAATTAACCCGAGTCTCTCGATAATTACGAGCCACCGACGACCGGCCAGTCGCTTCATTTAAGCCGGCCGCACGGTCAATCATCGGTCCCCGCTTCCAGAAATTCAACGACTTTTCTAATTACGCGTATATATTCCCCCGTGTGTCTCGTAATTTCCAAAATTACACGGCCCGCTCCTGGAAACTCAGCCCAATCTGTAATTTTTCAAAGAAATCGGTCGACGATTATCTAATTATATAAGCGTTTGTTTGCAAAGGTGAAGAAAATTGAGAAGTAATATCTTATTCGCTATTTGAAATTATTTTCAGGAATCTTGAACTTCTCTTCAGTTAGAAATTTATTCTATGCTTTAGTTGGTGATGTATTTGTAATTCTATTTTTTATAAAAAAAAAAATAAGAAAAAAAAATAAGAGAATTTACTTAAATTTGATTCTAGGATTTCTAGCGATTTGATATTCTGTGCTCACGTCAGTGGAGCCCTCTACTTATCCATGCTTACTTCCAATAATTTGGTATTCTGATTTAATATGGATCGTGAATATATACCCAAATGCTTTCCAATTCATCCAATTCTATTTCTGTGAGAACAAAGAAACAAAGGAATTTACTTAGAATTGATTTTAGAACATTTGACGATCTGATATTCTATATTCAGTGGAAGATAAGTATCTACTTATAATAATTTGATAATTCTAAACTAATAAACATTATAAATATTTACAAATGTTTTCTATGTACAAAAAGATAAGAAAATTTTCTTAAATTTCCTAGAATCTCTGATATTCTGTGTTCACGTCAATGACGTTTTCTACTATTCGATTTAATATAAAATACACACAAATATTTTCTATATACATTCAATTCTACTTTTGAGTTGTAAATAAACATTTACAAAAAAAAAAAATGAGAAAATTTATTCACTACTTACAGAATCTCTGATATTTTATGCTTATATTCGATATTCTAATCTATTATGAATCAAAAATCTTTTTCCGAACTTATTCTAACCTAATAATGCAAATCAATTCGAGAAATTGTTCTCGATATTATCATCTACGAATAAACATTAGCTGGTAACTCAATGGAATCTTCGTTCCTTCGATATAATATTAAGAGACATTCCAGTGTCCAAGTATGTAGGCAAATTCAAACGTCGAACATGGAGGGAATATTTGCACGTCTCCCATTTCGAAACACTTCCATATAATTGCGCCGCGCGCGATCGACGCGTGAAACGTGCAAATACGTTCGAAAGAGGCTACTCCGCAAGAGTTCTTCTTCCCCCTCTCTCGTTCATCCTGACGCGAGTCGAGCAACGTGAAATCTCCTTAAAGAGACTCGCGTTCAAACGAATATATGTATATATATAGTTTCTTCTTTGATAGTTCTGTCGCTAATGTATAAATGTAAATATGACATATATTCGATAATTATATCAAATACATACAAAGGCTCTTTGTTTATCAAAATTTTAAAAAGAATTTTTATCTTCTGTAAATTAGAATCGTATCGAATTCACAACACAATATATCAAATTTGTGTATTCATTAGCTCGAATGATATCGGGAAACGAAGATGGGGAATTGAATTGAAATCTATTTGACGCGGATTTCGTTATCAGCATCAATGCACAATGGGTTTGGAAATGTTTTGCAAAATATTTGAAAAATATCGCGTTCGATATAAAGCCACGCGTGACTTTGTACGTTATACGCGAAGATACAAATATTTTCGAACTTTTTCTCTCTATTTTTATCCATCGATGCATAATTTCATACGCTTCGAATAATTCTTTCTCTCTTCCCCCTCTCTCTTCCTTCCCAACCCAATCGTTTAGCATTCATCACGCTTGACGGAAAATAATGATTAATGCCCGAGTAAAATTTTACACGTTCTTTATATACAACACGGTTGATTAATTAATTTACAGAATAATGAATAATGGTAATGATAAAACAGAATCGACGAGACGCGATAACACGCCATGATATATGGAAATATGCACGTATCTATGAAGATACGTTTATTTGTAAAAGTTCTTCGCCCTGAAATATTTATATATTTCCCTTGTCGCGAAATAACCAGTTCGTACTGGAAACTCCAAACCTACGATTCGATATAGTTTCGACCTCCTCTACGGTGTTTCTCAACCTCTCAGAATTCCAGCCGGTATTCGGTTTCGAAACGCTATGCGAAAGTTGCGTAAATTGCTCAGTTCGGAATACCTGTGACGTGCTTTCCAAAATTATCGAGGATATATATATATATATAAACATGTACATGTATTATATTTTTGAGGTAAAAATTAAAAAAAAAATCGTTGCAATAATCACAACACAGAAAATTATTCCATATAAAAACAAAAATTTAATTTCGCTATTTGAAATTTTGCGGATTATTAAAAAATTCTACCTTCCCGATTAATCTTGCCAAAATGAAAAAAAAAAAGAAAAAAAAATATCACAATGTTCAAAAAACATTCCACTAAAAACGTCAAATCAAATTCTCCCGTTTCTCAACGAATTTCCCATAAATTATCCCCACTCAACGAAAAACCACCGCGTATTAAACAACGAGATGTGAAAAATCGGCGGTGGAATATTCTCTCCACGTGACGGAGACAGAGACGAAACTCTCATGCAGCCGCGAGAGAATGAAATTACATACGCCTGTTAATGAAATCTCGCCGACGTAACACGTTCAAGCGCGTGAAGAAAGAAAAGAAAATTTCGCTCGTGCAACACGGCTTCTAATGACGATTTTAATCAGCGCAAGGTGGGTAAGCCTCGCGAGATCTACGGCAGAGGGCAGAGCTAAAAGAGTTAAGAAGATGGCCGTTAACCGTTCCCTTGCCAAGTTTTATGGTTGAGCTCGCGCTAATGCGCTACACTTTGTCGTACGTCGTGCTACGTTGCCCATTAATGGAATCTTGGATTAAGAAAGGAAGGGGAGGAAGTGTAAATATTGCCGGGGCCAACTGGCAGCGGTGATAAGTGGCCGAAAGAATTTCTCATTCGGTTAAGCGGCTATAAGAAGAAGAGGTTACGTGTTATCGGCGGAACAAATATGGAGACGTCTCGTCGCGCTTCGTCGAGCCTCGAAAAAGGTAAATATCGTAGATAGGAAGAGGGGGAAGGCTTTGGTCGAACGAACAATAAACTTTAGTGACAAGATGTGAACGAGGAACAAAAGTGTTGGCCAATATGTTAGAATTGTGTAAACCCAAAGGGAGTTTATCGTATTGGAAGTTTTATTGATTCTTATACCTTGAGACGAAGATAGTGTCTTTAATAGTGTATTATTTATATTCTCTGGTTTTAGTCTAGTATTGACTTTGAATCGTACGATTGTTTTCAATCTACAAAGTGGGAGAATGTAAAACTGTTAATTGAATACAGAAATATTATTATTGTTTCGATTTGATATTTATTTTACTTTTTTAATAAATGTTATTTTAACGATTTTAATATTGTCATCCATTTTGTAAAAATAAGTGAATTTTTAAAAGGTGAAATAAACGCGTTTGTTTGAGTTGTTGTTTGTTATACGCTAACATACGTGGACAAAATTATTAAAATTGAATCCATATGGAGAATTTTCTGGAATTAAATCGATACGTAAAAAAATACTAAATTACTAAATTCCATATATTTATTATTATCATTATTATTATTCTTTTTAATTAACGAGAAAGCTTCCGACTCGACTAAAGATCGACGAATTTTTTTATCAACGACGAAAAAGCATTCCTCGTACTTAAATCTACGAATCCGTATAATACGTCCTCATTTTCAATGAAATATACTCTGAATTTCATTTCCCTAGATAGAAAATACGAAATCTCGAAAATATCGAGTCGAACGAAAAACGCAGCAAAATGAAAAAAAAGAAAAAAATTCGATCTCATCGAACACTTTCGATATTCACTCACAAATGCGATTCGATCCTAAATATTTGTCTTTCAAAGAAATTAATCTCCTCCTACGTGGACATATCTTTGACAAAGAAAGGAAAAGGAGAGGGAGAAATGCACGGTTCTCGTCGCATTCGGTTTCCAAAAGATATTATCACCGCGCGTCCAAGTGTCGCGAGTGCGATACATTAACGAAAACCGAGTTTGCGTAAATGCGCGGAACACGGCGCAAATTTCATATCGTGCTCACTCCCCTCCCCTCCTTTACACCATTTACCAACCGCCATTTTCACGTTCCCACGTTTCAAAAAGCGGCGAGTGTAGCCTTTTGCCCGCGACACACGCGCGGCTACGCTCGTAATAAATTTTAAAACGCGGAACGAAACAGGGCGGAACGGGGCTGGGGAGGGAGGGAGAGGAATGGGGGAAAAAAATTCGAGAAAAGAGGAATGATCGCGCTCGCGGGGGAGGAGGAAACTTTCTCGGAGGGGGGAAAAAATTCGTGACCGTTTTGCTTCGAAGGAATTTTTTTTTGGCCGAAATAAATAGAGGAAGGGAGGGGAGGTGGTTTGAAAAAAAATTAGAGATTTATTTGAATCGAAGTTGCGACTTTCGAATCGTTGTTGCGACTGCAAATGTATGTATTTCGCAAGAGATAATAGAAAAAGGGAGGGAGGGATGATTATCCGGAAAAAACGAGAAATTTGGAGAGAAAAAAAAGGAAAAAAAGATTTTAAGATTTTTATTTTATTTGAATTGAAAGAATTCGGGGGAATTATGCGAATCGTGATGAGAAATTTTTTTTTTCTCGGTGAAAACAAAAATGCAAAGCTCGGAGAGGATTTGTCCTGGGGAGGGATTTCGAGATTGTTCGTTTAAATTAAGAAAATTGCGCGATTCGATAAATATATATCCGCGAGAGATAATGGGATCGTGGAGAATTATGTGTTCGAGGGAGGAAAAAATTCGAGCGAATTACGAGAAAGAATTTTGTGTAAAAAAAAAAAAAAAAAAGAGAGAATGCTTTAGAAAGAATTCGAGATGTTTAAATTAAGTGAATTTGGAAAGTAATGCAAATCGCATTGTGCGCGATTCGAATTTTTTGGGCAAAATATATGGAAACCGCAAAGAGAATAAGGAAAAATTTAGAGATCATTTATTTTAATTAAGTAAATTTCGAAAATTATGCGATTTATTAATATTGGGTGAAAAAAGAGGTTTGAATAAAAATTCGAGATTTTTTTAAATCGTGAGAATTTCGAAAATTGGAGATAAAATTTTATAAGTTCTTCGTGGTAGTTATTCGAGTAAAGGAGGGACTCGATCGCAAATGCGATTAACCGCGGTGATAAGGAGCTTTAATGAAACTTATCCAACTATTCTGATACTTGCGTGAATATTCATTTAGGGACAAATTCGTTTTCGATAAAACGATATCGATACGTTTACGTAATATACCAGATATTACAAGATGATATATCTAACGAGAAACGAGATCTTCATTAAAGAGATAGCGTATCCAAGATGTGCTAATCTCGAGAGATGATGCGGGTTCGTAATCACCACGAGAAAACAAACTTAACTTCTCCTTATATTTCTTTCATCCTCGAATTATAATGTTTCACAGTATTGGATGTTGCAATTAACAACATATAATTAAATTGAGAATAAAATTTTTACGACTAAATAGAGTTTAGATAGAAATTTTCTCTTATTCTTCAAATATTCCGTATAGATTTTTATTGACATTCAATATTTTTATAAATATCCGCCGTTTAATTATAAAAAGAAAAAAAATTTAATATCAATATTTCGAACATTGTTATTAAAAAGTACATTTAACCGCCGAAATAGAGAAGCAAAGTGTGTATGTCAAACTATTTTCATCAAACCATTTTCCCTTTAACACCACTGTCGAACGGATGGACAGCGTGTCGACCGTTAAAAAAGAACTTTCATAAACGATGCTCGAACACCGTCGGTATCGTCATATCCCACGTTCTCTTCCATCCGCTTTCGAAACAATTTAAAAAACGTTTCGAAATAACCGGCATATCCCGGACCCGGTAATATTAAGTACGTGGAATAGCGCGCGTTCTTGAAATTGAATCGGTTCTGCGGTAACCTCGTATCCACGTTGCAAAACAACACCGGCCTTTGTTTCGAAGTAAAACATTTCGAACGTTATGCAGATTCTCGCGTTTCCAGCCAAACGAAAAAAGCCAATATTGAAAGTCGAATCAAATCGCGCGAGAATTTTTTTTTTCCCCAAATGGGTTCCATCTCTTCGAAAAGTTTCGTTCGACGAAAAAAAAAAAAAAAAGAAAAAAAGAAAGGGGAAAGAGGAAGGAATTTTTACGCAACGAGATTCGGACGTCGATAACGATAAGCGGCAGCGAAAATTAGTAATGGCCCGGCCATCTCGTATTTTTATGCGCCGCGACGCGTTCATAATCCGTTTGAAATAACGCACCGTAACGTTAATGAATATTCGAATTTAATTTTTTTCTTAATTCCCTTTTTTTCTTTTTTTTTTTTTTAAGCGCGAGCGAGATTTTTTATTATTAATCCGCGCCCGTTTCTCCCTCGAATTTCGTTATTAGACAATATTAAAGCGCGGCCTCAACCTTTTTTACATTTTTAATTAACCGCAGGATTTTTTATTCCAGTTGGTTGAACCACTCGCGTCACTCGATTAAAATTCTTTTGACGCTTGCTCGCTTGCTCGCTCGGTAAAGCGACCCACTTCCTTCTCGTCGGATTGTGTGTGCGTGAAACAAACAAATCGAAACGAAAAGTCGTTAGCCGTTGCATCGATCCGTTTTTTTTTTTTTTTTTTTTTTTCCTTTTGCGAATCGGATCCCGATACAAATTTTTCTATTCCTTCCTTTCTTTCTTTCTGTCTTATATTATTAATGATCGTATCTCTGTCTACCTGGATGAAAGATAAACCGGAACGTTTTATTTTTGTCGTTCGAAGTTTTTTTCGATGACATTCGCTCAATACGAACAATTTTAAATATTTTACGTCGACAGTTTTTCCATCCGTGGATGGAATAACAATCAGATTTCATATGTCAATTTCATACACGGAATTTTATTTTTTAATTTGCTGGAGAGAAGGAAAATAACGAGGGGGAGAGGAAAGGGGAGGGAGAGCAAATAATAACTAAAAATATATTCATTTTTTTTACGTCAAATGCGATATTTCTGTCCGTTTCATTCTAGATATTTTGTAACGATTTTCGGAGATTTCGAAGAATTTATCGATAATCTGAATCAGCGACGATTAAGTATAACACTTCGCAAGCGTCAAAATGACGATTTTCGCAAGTTTAATTTTTTTAACAAGTCAAGAAAGAAAAATATAAAATATTTGGAAAGTAAACAAGTCAGAAATAATGAAATAGATAAATTAATGAATCTTGCGTCATCACGTAAAATCAAAAATATCGTTGCAAAACTATTAGGCATATATAAGGCATTAACCTAACTCTGGTGAAAAAGTAAACTAGTTTAAAAATTTCGAACGAAAGTTAAAGTAATTATTTATTAAAATGAATAAACATTTATTCGTAGCTCACGTAACCTGACTATAATTATTTCCAATTATTGTCATATTTTGAGCGATAAATTGTCGAAATTCTTAATACCTAATTCGTAACTTCATCTTATAAATTTCCCCCATCGCATTCTTAAAATTTGTTCGGATACACGTTTCAACTCGATCCCATCACTATTCCCCCTCGCTCGAAATCGGTCAGCCGCTCGCCTCGCGTAAGAAACGTAACCCGGGCAAAAACGTAACGACGTGTTTCCGAAAGTGGTAGAACAAGAGCGAATCACTCTCCTGGGCGTAGTTGCGACCCCGCCAGGGCCTCGAAAACCTTACCTTTATTCCTCGAGATCGACGATTATCCTTGGCCCGCGAGAGCCGTGCTGACTGCGTGGTAATTAAACACGCCGCCTCCTCCTCTTTATCGTCCTCCATTTTTCCCCTCCCTCTCCTCCCCTCTCTCTCGAAAACAGCAATTCACAGACATTCCAACCTCACCTGATCCTCGACGAATCCTTAAGAAATAAACACGATTGTTCGTTAAATAATTTCAGTAAAAATTCTCGCTCTCGATATTTAAAAAAAAAAAAAAAAAAAAATTTCCAAGAATCTCGACGAAGGTGATTATAATTCCAAAAACGCGAAAATATTGGCGAGAAATCAATTTGAATCGCAAAGGTGCGAATTATTTCGTTTCACGTTTTCTTTAACAGTTGACCGTTTTTCCACCCCTATTTTTCGATTAGGCGAACCGAAAGGTTTCCAAAGGGGTGAAGATAAATCTTTGGAAGGGACAGGTGAAACCGCGCGAGCGCACGCCGTCGCCGTTCGTTTTTGCCGCTAAAGAATTGAGACTGAAAAACCACACAGCGCAGTGACGCGGAGAAGGGTTGGCGGGGAAAAATGCGCACTCCGGACGAAGAGAAATGGGGAACGATTCCAGGCCGATCGTCTATTAATCGCACGAATATTTTGTTAGGGTTGAAACGAAATCCTACGAAAAGCTTTGCTTTTTTTTTTCCTTTGAATTTTGATACAGATATCGGTTAGTCATATATCAAGTGAATGGTTAGTAGTTTATACGTGGTTCGTTATTTAATTGCGATCCTAAATTAATTGAATATTTTGGATCGAAAATATTTGAAAATTGATCTTTTTCTATATTTTTTCTCCTGAATTTTGATACTGATAGTTGGTGAGTTAGTAGCGTAGTTTACGTGGTTCGTTATTTAATCCCAAATCAATTACCAAAAATTGATCTTTTTCTATATTTTTTGCTCTGAACTTTGACTTTAGCAATCGATGAACGGATAACGGATAGTTAGTTCACTAGCTATTTTATTTCACGATCTCTCTTATAGAAGAAATTTTTCTGATAATCTTTGCTGCTGGCAAACGTGCATCATCTCGTACGTATTTTCTCGATGTAATAGCTTATGACTACCTAAACGCCGATAGTGGATAACGCTCTCTTCCGCACAACGATTCGTAAATCGTGATCGCGCGCATTACGTGCACCCGACCACAAGATATTCCCGTGCTATCTGATTTTATAGCGCTGTTCCCATTCAATCTACCGCGAATTTAATCGTGTAGCCGCGGTCTTGATTCGAAGAAAATTGCAAAGTCGACGACAAAAATATTCGCGATTCTGAATCTGAACGCTTTCGTATCACGTACGATCGATATCCGCCATATCTAAGTCGCCATATTTAGAGAAATCGACCTCTTCGAAAAATAAAAAATATTCGAAGAATAAAAAAAAAGCAATATTCGTAGTTTAAAACATAGTAATTTAATAGTAGTAGTAGCAGTAGTAGTAATAGTAGTAATAATAGTAATAGTAATAGTAGTAGTAATGGTAGTGTTAGTTTAATCATATTGTATTTTATATACCTGAGCCAAAGGCGAAATATAGTGAAAGGACAAGGCTGAGAGAACATCACGCGTATGTTTCTCTCAGTGTTCATATATATATATACACACATACACACATATACATTCTCAGCCGAGTAATAAATGCGGATCGTAAAACGGCGCAAGGAGACGTAATTAAGAAGGGAGCAGCAGTTGAACCGTGGGAGAATGCATCGGTCCTCACATAAATCTCCTCGAATTAAATTGAACTTTTACAAATCCATTGTAGCCATGGAATGGCAAAGTTAACCACAAGGATGGATCGTGTCTCTTTTCGAGAGGTAACTGGGACGATTGTATGTAACTTCGATGGCTCGATTCGACTCGATTCTTCGAGAAGTTTAATTATTCCGATTATATATATTTCTTTCACCGTCAAATTTTTATCTCTAGACTCTCTATTCCTTGATATTCTGACACGTGAATAAAAATCGAATAGATCAAATGTTTGGCTAATCATTTCGTTTTTGAAAAATTATATTTCGTTAAAAACTAAGAATTCTTGAAAAGAATAAAGTTAATCAATTTATTTAAAAATCAAAATTATATCGACGTCCAAATTTTTCTCAAATAATTTCATAATTTGTTTCGATAAAAATAATCGTTTTCTACTTTTTAATTATTCCACGCTATTTCACTCTGTTTAATATCGTTCTAAGTAACCAACTTGTCTCTTCTCTCCGGTAACCAAATAAATTACACTCGATATTAAACGTATTAAACAGTAATTATTATCAACTCGCAAATATCAAACGGGTAACCGATAACCTGTTCGCAACGCCATCTTCTATTAACGAACGAGCACGGCTCGCGCTTTGTGCGCCATCTGGCCAATCCAGTCGCGTGTTCCCTCCGGGAAAGAACGGCGGGATTATTAGTCGCGTAGTCTGATCTCGCCATTTATTTCCACCGGTCATGAATACGTAATCGTGAATTTTGAAGCGGATAGGTCGAGGAACCAACCAACGATGAGCCAACGTGTTTGCCAAACTAGCGATCGTAACTCGATCGGTCGTGCTTAATTTCGTGGTCACGTGAAAATTCCATCCTTGTCGTCTATCGTATCCACTTTCTAAGTGGCGAAACACCGTTAACGCTGATTTCCTGCTCAAAATTCTGCAAGCCTCTCTCTCCGTAGTTCGTTAACGATCCCGCTTTCGCAAGCTTATCCACTCAATTCTGATTTATTAAGGCAAGAATTTGTCAACGCTTGCATATTTATCAGCTTTTGTTTTGTTAGTTAGTTAAGTCTTGTTTCACGAGCACTATGGTTTTGGAAATTAATCATTTGATTAATTTAATCATTTCTATCGAGTTATGAATATTTTTGATTTTGCTTTACTTTTTTTTTTTTTTTTTCGTTTCACGGGAATAATATTGTCGAAACATGGAAAATTTAAGGATTCATATATTATTCGAAATCATTTTACTATTTTATTCGATAATTTGTTGAGTAAATAGGATTACAGACAATATTTCGTATAAACTATAAAATTTTAGATAAAGGATTAGAAGAAAAAATTGTCGAATCATCGCCCTTTTTTTTTTTTTT
>NW_006263438.1:290988-294293 GCF_000469605.1 Apis dorsata
CAGAATAAAGGCAATCGATCGTGTGTACTAATAATTAACAAAAACTAGTACTCGATAAAATTCATGATTTCAATAATTTTCCAATCCATCCATTTCAGTCATCGCGAATTGTCTCACGAAATAATCGCTTGGACGATCGATTTCGAACCGACGAACGATTCGATTCGAATCCGTCGTCCAAAGCAGAGGGGAGGGGAGGGGAAAGAGAGGAAGAGCTCGGTTACCACGATCGCTAATTGAAGCGATAGAATATCAATCCAGGATCCTCACGATTGGACGTGTCCACTCCGCGAGGGTTACTTCTGTCACAATGCCGCGTTCCACTCGGCATAATACGCACGTCGAGCCATAGAACGTACAAATAGCCGTAGACATCGGTATGTATACCGGCTACTTGATTGGCCCATTGTATTAACCCCGTGGTAACTGGCTCGAATCGAAACGATCGACTGATGTCCGATCTGTCGGTCCCATTGTCGTACCCATCCCGATGCGATACCCAGCCTAGCTCGTTCCTCTTATCAATCAAAACGAGCGATACCAAAGTGCGAATGCGACTCGACTTTGATCCGTCCATCCTGTTGTCCCGATCCCATGCGTATCGAACGGACTTGGATTCGTTTCTCTCTCTCTTTCTTTCTTTCTCGTAGCGTGCTCGTCACGGATGAATGCGGATCTTCGTCTCTCTTACGCTTCTCGACGGACGAAGGAGAATAACTTTTGTACTTTTCATAAATGTTTCGTTCGCTCGCTCGCTCTCTCTCTCTCTCTCTCTCTCTGTCTCTCTCTCTCTCTCTCTCGCTCGCTCGCTCGCTCTCGCTCTCGCTCTCGCTCTCGTTCTCGCTCTCGCTCTCGTTCTCGCTCTCGCTCTCGCTCTCGTTCTCGTTCTCGCTCTCGCTCTCGCTCTCGCTCGCTCTTGCTATCGCTATCGCTCTCGCTATCGCTCTCGCTCTCGCTCTCGCTCTCGCTCTCTCTCTCTCTGTCTCGTTGTGAATCGCGCTATTGTTTGCAATTGTAGAGTAGTTTGCAGTGTCGAGAATCATGTGAATGGTGATCAATGGATATCGGTGAGGTTGGATAGGATTATAAATTGTAACGTTTGTGTAAATTGTAATTTTAAATTAATTAATCGTAGAATTGATATTAGATAGAAATATCTCTCTGTGTCTGGTTGAATATTTAATAAATCAAATAATATTGTTCATTGGCATCGAGGCAAAGTGACTCGATTAACGATTCTCATGCGAGATCCATCGAAATTGCAACGTGTCGTACAAATTATCGAGATATTCTTGATATCACAGCGATCAAATTAAATGTTGGACAAACAAGGGGGCAGGTGATCTTCGATTCTTGCTTGGATAGGAATAGACCCGTTTGTATAGCCCGGATAACGATGTTTCGTTTCGTTTATCCCGATTACGGACCGATCGTCACGAAAACTCGTCGCTTCCACGAGATAATTAATCGGGAACAAGAGGTGCACGGTTCTCTCCTCCCGCTCCCGTTTGAAACGGGAAGAATCCGTCGCGGAAAATAATTATGCGGGGCCGCGCAATTTGTCCGCCTTCCAATTAGAACTTCTTCTTTCTCGGTTGTGTAGCTTTATTTGTTGCTGCGAGAGTTCGGCCAACTTTTTAATTGAAATTCATTAACTCGAGGGGGAGTAGATAGGGGAGGGGGAGGTGAAAATCTTGAAACCGTCGAGAACGTAAGATATTCGTTTATTAAAATACGAATACCGTGGCAGGCCAGGTGGAATATTAAACTGTGTGGCGTCCCCCGTGATTAATCTCCCAAAATTCTCTATACCCTCTCGCGCGAACGGAGTAATTAAAAATTGTATCCTTTCCCTTCTCCCGGTGTAACCTGTTATCTCTTTCGATCCGTGGGATTAATTAAAACGGGGTTCACGTACGACTTCTCCCCCTTGATACGAAAGAAAAAAAAAAAAAATATTCGATATTGAATTCGGCTCGAGTTTCGATACGGAATATCATAGATTTTTTTTTTTTTTCGAGACGAGGTTCATTTAAGAGGCGGATTCAAATTCAAAATTGATTTCTTTGATTCTTGAAAATTTCAATTCCCCTCTTCGTACGTTCTTGATCGTTCGTGTTTATTATCGTGTCGCGTGAAATTTTCGATTGAATTTTGAATTTGGAAGAAAAATGATACATCTTCGAAACTATAATCTTCGTTCGATCGAGAACGAGATTCTACAATTGATGTATTCCATTTTTATAAAACTCGATGATTTTGATTACAGCTTGTCAAAATATTTTATTTTTTTTCTCACAGCCACGACTTTTAATTTTATTAAAAAATTGATTTTTATTGTTTCGAGCTTTAAAACGATATAAGCTTCGAAACGTTCCAACTTTTGATCCTCCTCTTCCAATTTCTTCGCTTCACCCATTTGCACTCGAATATATGAAAATTGTGGTTGGAGACTCCGCTTCCACTTTCGCCTTTAATTTATTTTTATTTAATACGGATTTTTGGTCTATCTCGAGGCTTATTTTCAAGATTCTCGTTTCCACGCGTGAATTTTTGAATCGATAGAATTTTCTCCAAAAGCTAATCTCGTACAGGAATTTCTCATATAACAATTAAAAAAAAAAAATTCAAAAAAAGAATTTATTACATAAAGGAAATATAAAAGGACAATGTAAAAACATGCTAATTAAAATATATAGTTAAGTAGAATTTACAAGTTGCAATTGATTTATTCTAAAATTTCAAAACCCAATATAATCATTATCCCGAATATTTGAATATTTTTGAGAAATATTAACAAATTGATATGGATATTTACTACGTATATTTCTCTTTCGATATCAATTTTATTTGCAAAAATTGAAATATATATAATATAAATAATTCGGGGAAAAAATCCTCTTCATTTGGAATTGAAACAATCGGTCCAAAATATACACAAACGCGAAACCACTCTTCTTTCCAGAAAGGAAAGAAAAAGAAAAAAAAAAAAAGAAAGTCACCGGACACCATTCTCGAAGCTTCGAAGCCTTCCTTTCTCGAACAGAGCGAGCGGATCTTTTTCTTCCTCCAATTTCTTTCCTCTTCCCCGACGGGGAAAGAAAGAAGAAAGAAGAGCGGTAATTAAAGAAGGATCGGGATATCAAGGAGCGGTCGAATTTCAGCCGAGCGGTTGAATTTTCTCGCGTCATTAAACCGCGAATGAACAAAAAATGGTGTATACTTAGCAGGAGAGGGGCGGAGGAGAAGGAGGAGCGGGGGAGAGGGGAGCGGAGCGGAGCGGAAACGGAGAAATTGGGGGCGCG
>NW_006263438.1:294984-299982 GCF_000469605.1 Apis dorsata
CTTCTCTTCCTCCTTCTCTCTTTTTCCCTTTGCTCGAGTGCCTCTTTAATTAAGCGAAGCCCCTTAATTCGCTACCCGCTGTTTGTGTAATGTAAACGATTTGGAAATCGATTCAGGGATAATTGAGGAATTTTATGGAGTGGTTGCGTTGATCTCTTCGAAAAATAAAGATTTTGGTTGGAATCGTGGAACAATCGAGATGTCAATGTGATAGTTCATCATTTTTTTTTTTTCTCGAACGCTTTTAATTTTTTTATCTGTTTGTAGAAGGAATTTAAGGAATCTTAAGAATAGGAATTTAATGATGTTGATGTGTTTGAAAAATAAGAATTTTGATTAGAATTGTCTTGGAACGATATCTATAAGACATTTTTAATCTAATTTTTTAATAGAGTTTTTTCTTTATAAATGTCGATTAAAAATTTTAAATAATATTCATTTCTTTGAAAAATAACTATAGAAAAAATAAGTTTCAAATAATAAATGTTTGATGACTCGTATCCAATTTGAATAAAATATTTGGTAACAATCTTTAAATTTATTAACGAAAGAATCGTACTGTATAATCTCGAAAGATACGTATATAAATTTTGATATATTTTATGAAAATGTGGATTTTCATAATTTTTTCAGTATTTTCAATTCTTTACAATTTTATTTTGACTGAAAATATAAAATAATTAAAAGAAGACACTTGATTCCAAGCAATATATTTGGATAATTCATTATTAATATTAATATTAAAAATACGTTAGTAGCTGTTCAAATATTAATTCAATTTTGGATAAAAATGTGAATAATTGATAACACGCCAGTAAGACGGTTCGAATAATTAATTAATGTCTCGTATTAGAGAACTTTCAAGATACGTTTTAACTTCCAATCCAATCTAAGTACCTTTATTTATCGAAGCTTCGTAAAATTTTTTTTTTTTTTTCTAAAATCCTTCGATTTTAGAAAATTTACCATTCTCTGAAAAAAAGATATTATTCATACTTATCTTGATTAAATGTGTATACCAATTTTTGGTAATCTATAATTTTTACAGCTAGAAATATTTTTGAAAAATATTTCGCAAGAAATTAGGATTAATTGAAACAAAATTGATGAAAAATATTATCTCGACGACGTTATCGTTTAAACGCTGAAATTTCAATTCATACGTATTATTTTCATTAATTGGAGAAATTGAAGAAATAAACATTGAACATCGAGTCAAATTTCATCCTTAATTTAATAAATTGCTACAACGATATAATAAAGTTCAAGATCCTTAACTTTATGTACATTTGTAAAAAATTTTTTTTAAACGAAGTTATAATAATAATTGGCTAGTTTCTGTAATTTTCAAAACTACAAGTATCGTGTACTTTTTTTTTTTTTATGATTAATATACGTTTATACATATTCAAGATATACTCTCGTCACTCTTTCGTAAAAATGCTTACAGTTATGGTGTTATTACAACATGCGAGTAACGTGAAATGCAGTTTCGTGTGCCGTGATTCAAACGAAATATTCATCTCATGCGAACGAGTTTGCCGACAAAAGATACAAACGTATCCTTTCTTCCAATTCGCTTATTTCGAAAAATTAAATATATATTTATTTACGTATCTGTTGATAAGAACAATTAGACCGCGTTTCTTTTCTTTTACCTTTCTTCAACAATCATGGTCCCTTGGATAAAACAAATGCGTTTCTTGTTCATGGAGCGAACGTAACGATGGTTACAATACGATATATTTACATTCTCTCAAAGAAAAATATACATTCTTAAACAGATTAATGAAACAAAAAATAAAATTATAATATAACAAAATTTAAATTTTATTTCTCGTAGTGAAGAACTAGGTAATACAATATTGTTGACAAAAGATTATTATTTTAATATTATACGAGATAGTAATTTGAATAATTAATTTTAAAATTTGCGAAACACAATTAGCAAGCAACAGCGAATCGCTAAACTATGAATTAACGAACAAAACTAAAGAATCAGGCAGAGTTGAATCGCATTAATCCGTTGAAAAAGTGAAAAATTTCAAATAATTATTTATTAAAACGCTCGAATAACATTTATCTCTTATAACCTCGGCCGTTCGACACTATTTTTATTATTATTATTATTATTATATTTTAAACAAAAAATTATCGAAGTAATTTTATTAAATTTTGCGTATGACTGATTCAATCACATTACATCTCCTCCTCCACGATTTTTTATTATTTACTTTTCACAATAAAACTTTCTTGAAACAAAAGATATTTACGAAAAAGAAATTTGACGTGATTTAACAAAGAGTTAGTGAAAATTATTCGTTGGTTTTTCTTTAAAAGCGTTACCTAGTTCCCCGCCAACGCAAACGTACAATTAAACTTCGTTTCTTCGGTTAGACAGAATATTTCACTTTATTCGCTCTATAACCATGCTTTTACCCGGTCGACAGCGCAAAAGTATCCGTGGAAAGTGGCAGTAACTTCCCTCCGGTCGGAAATAGGCTGTAATCACAATGGTTTAGAGGGTTCCGTAAAAACAGGAGAGAATTAAGTGGTAATCAGTACGAATAGCCCCGCCGAGCTTTCGGATAAACTGTTCCGCCGTTTCTTTCTTTAATCCACCGTAACACATTTCTTCCTTAAACTCGTGCGCAACGCAACGTTGCACTCGATCCTTAACGCTGACGACATAACCTTCTTTTATTTTCGAAACAACATAAAACTCTCGACGCGAGCGCAATCGACGCGATCCACTGTTTCCTTTGTAATATTTATCGCACTATACATCCGTGAACATATCTGCGTACTCGAAACACCAATAACAAACTCCGCGATATCGATAAATTTACTCGTTGCGAAGAAAATAATTCCGCAGTTGTTGCAAGCCAAGACGTAACCTACATCTTTTTCTCGTGCTAATTTCTCTGCCGGTAAAGCAGAAAATCATAACGATCGTACGTATCGACGATGAAAATTGAAATCAATCGTGTTTAGTGAATGTTCGTCGCGCGAAATTCAAGCGTTCCGCTTTTAATAAAGCGAACGGATGAGACTAGAATGATGTAAAAAAATTATAAGTTCTTCGAAGTAAGGCAAAAATATATACGTACCTATATATACGCATATATTTACATTCCAACGTCCTTTCGTCTTAATTTTCATTTCTATTAATCACGTTTCTTCTTCCCCTTTTTTCCCTCCTCTCCCTAATCATTAATGAATAGGAAAATTCTTGCAAATCTATCTGATATGCAACGTGTTCCAAATTAATTCCAATTCTTCGGAATTACACCGTGAAATTAATATTCCACGTTCACATCGTGGATTTCGTTCCCTCTCTCGTAAATCCATTAGACAGCCGCAAGGGACGCGGAAGATTCTACGCTCGTTCTACATCGTTCTGGGTGGCGTTGATTCTATTTCCCGATGACAGGAACAGAAATGTAACAAGTTTGGCCGGGGAGGCAAGTCGCTTCGACGCTTATCCTCTTCGAGATAAAACGTATAAAATGGGCGAAACTTTTCGATGACGTGGAAAGAAGCGAGTTTGTTGTTGCCGCAACAGGACGAACGTGTTTCCAACGTGTTTTTATTTAATTAAATCCAGTGTCGATACCAGTCGTTCCGTCGTTACTCCACGATACGATCGTGAAATTACACACAGTGTGCGTGTATGTACACTGGATGGTCATGGCGATTCTGTTTCGAGATGGGATCTATGAGAGGAGGGGGGGGATTTTTTATAGCTATTTAAGGCGAGAATGAAGAATAAGGAAATTCGATTCGAAGGCTTTCGCGGTTTTCGAGTATTCAAAAGTGAAATTAATCAATTCTCTGGATGGAAGATTATTCTAATTGTGAAAATAAGCAAGAAATGTAGAATATATTTTTTTTAAAAATTGGTTCTCTGAAGGAAATCAAATTTAAAAGTTCATCGATTGTTTGAATCTTAACTCTTTGACGTATTATTTTTTATTTTTTATTTAAAAAATTTAATTCCATATTTTCGTTTTTATTTTAAGTCATATAATCTATTCTGACTCTCAAGATCAAATTTCGTCGAATTTTATTTTTCCTAGGTGAAAAAAGGATAAAAAATTCTTTTTCTCTTTTTTTAAATTAAATATAATATACGTGAGCGTAGATAGAATAATCGAGAGAAATTGATTCAATTTCAGAGCGGATGAGCGGATTCAGAAATGCGCGGTTAAAATCACTATCCATGAAAACCGAACGCTGGCTAAATGATCATGAAAAGAAGTAGGATGAGGGTAAGTAGGGTCGCAGCCATTCTGTCGCCGCTTCCGTGATGCATCGCTGCTGGATGCTCTGCAACAAACGGAAATTTACGATGTGATGTAAAAAACACTATTTTTCCTTTCCATTGCATTGTAACGAATTACACCGATAAGATAACGTTAGTAGCGAGACTGTCGAGAGGAGAGATCAGAATGAATCTCGTTTCTTGACACTTTTTTTCTCTTATATTATATTCGATGGATAAGGAAATATAGGTTAAGTTAGAGTTAAATAACAATCATTTTTCGTTATTTTATATAAATATTTTTCATATATTCGTGCTCAATGAACAAAAAAATCGATATAAATCATTGTTCTCCGAACAAATGAAAAATTATCGAAAAAGTTTCTTAAATCGAAAAAAAATAACGTGACAGAAAATCGAGTGATTTGCTACGTGAATTCTGAGAGAAACAAATTTAATTTTGCCGCGGAAAAACTGTTTAAATTGGTAGAAGAAATCGGCGTTTTAAAAAGTTGAAAACAATCGTTCGACATCGGCATCGTTATGTTTCAAGCAATTAAACTTAATTGTACGGGCGAGCGTCGTCCTCTAATACGTTCGAGCGATGCGTAAATGAAATTTCTGAAACTTGCGAAACTGTTTGGAACGCGGCGCGTTTACTCGCGGCAAACTCTTCCGCCCGAAGTTTGTTCGGGATGTCGCGCGAAAGGGGGCCAACTTGTACGCGACCGAAG
>NW_006263438.1:300201-308280 GCF_000469605.1 Apis dorsata
TTTCATTTTGATTACGCCGGTTTACGAAAACTCGTTTGTGCCGTGTTTCAAGCGCCATACCTCGGCAACAAAACGAATCAAGATAATGCCCGCGTTATTGTAATAACGTCGCTCCTTTCCGTGAACCAAAACACGCCGATATTTAATTTTAAAGCAGTCGCCTATTTGGGTCAATGCGATGCAAAACCATTTTCAGCTGGCTTTTCTATAAGGAAGACGAAGCATTTAAGCATTCTCGTGAAATTTGTTCGATTTGGACGAACGATCTTGGATTATTTTTAAAAATTGTAAAGGGATCATTAAAGAATGATATCGAAGTGTAGTTTAATCGTGAAAAGTAATAATTTGTAACATCTGTTGGGATATTGTCGCAGTGACATTTCGATTGATCGCTTAAACACGAAACATACGAAAGTTTTTATCGATAATAGTTATTCGATGTTGTTAATCATTTCGTACGTAAAGAAAAGAATCATATCCACAAAAACTGAATAAGAATTTTTCAGCTCAAAAATAAAGATATATAAAGTATTAATATATATTTATTTATTGTCTTGTAAGTATTTTAAATTTACATTAGATGAAACGAGACAGTCAAAATAAGATGGGTCTATCTTCTAAAACTAATTTTCAAAGAGAGAAAGATTAGAGAATTGAAATTTGTTTTTTTTCCATTTACCATTGACGATGTGGACGTGCACACTGCTCGAGTGGGTATTGCTCGGCGAGCATGTGTACAGGCCGGCGTCTCTGTCGATCGCCTTCTGGATTAGCAAACGGCTGGAAGTCACGGGTCCCTTCTCCGTGACCAAGCTGATCCCGCCCCTCGGTGAGTCGAAGTTAATCGCCTGCGAAACAGAAAAGAAGACAGACAGAGCGCGCCTAGCATTACCTCGTGGCTGAAACCGAATAGAGCCACTCCAGACGAGGGGGAGAACAAGTGTCTTCTCCGAGTGGCGAGATCCATTCCAATGGAACAAATGCCTTTAAAACACGTTCCCGTACTGAAGATCCCGTACTCTTCAACCTTACCGCTACCATTCTCTTTCGTATTTTTAAGTAAACGGGCGCGGTTGATAACAATGCAACTAAATGGATGTTTTATTTTATTCTTCATTTTTATTATGTAGATGATTTTTTTTTTTTTTTTATGAATTTAATTCAGCCTTGAGATTTATTTGTTCGTCACGCTATTATAGATAAATGTTATTATTGGTTTGACCAAGACAAAAGTTGGAGAATAGTTAGACGTCAATTTTCTAAGTAAATCAATATTTTTTTTTTTTCATTCGCTAAGAGAATAATTTTATATTAGATAAATGATCTGTTATTGGTTTGATCAAGAGTTTTGAATTTTTTTAAATGTTGAAGAAACATCAGATTTTGTAACTTTTTTTTTTGATGAATATATTTGCTAATACGTTTTGAAATTTGTTTGTTATTCGCATGCAACAATATCACAATAATAAATAAATGATTCTTTATTAATTAGAGCTATTGGTTTGACGTTCTAAGTATTTTTAAATAGAATATTTTACTGTCATGGATAATGTTGCATGGAATTGGATCATTTATAATTTGTCGAATAATTGAGAATGAATTTTGAAAAAAATGTATCAAATTTCGTCGTCTCACGATAATAAAATTATATATCATAACACTTGCGATCTCGAAATTTTGGCTTCCTTTTCTAGCTCATCGAACGTCTATATATACAAAAAAAAAAAAAAAAAAAAATTGCAATACCTCGTCTTAATTGATCGAGATAACCACTCGCCCAATCCACCGCTGTCTCTCTTCGTTTTCGACGAACGAATCTCGACGAATTAAAATAGGAACGAGATACAAGCCGAAAAAGACATAAAATAAGAAAAAAAAAAGACAACTCGTTCACGATATGTTCCACCCGTGTCACTTCTTCAATTGTTCGTAATAAACGAAGATGAGAAGAAGGGGGTTTGGTTACAATAGGGTTTTCCTCCGATAGATGATAAATCATCATGGTTGACGAAGGGCCATCCTCGGCCCTCAATCAATACCAGATTTATCCGAGTCGTGAATAATTTACGTTCCAGCTATCTTTATTTACGCGCCTGCCCTCCAACGCATCGTTGTCCAGGAACAATCGCGAGCTTGTTAGCCGACTTCATAAATAACTCGGTTCGTAGGAACGCTTTCGACTGGTGCACACCGGTAATCGATATCATAGGATAACAATGGATAGCCACGTGTGTGTGTACATGCATACATACGTATAATCCGTGTACCAGTGATTCTTTTTAAAAGGAAAGAAGAGAGAAAATATCGATTATTAGAAAGTAGTGATTATTATTATTATTATTATTATTATTATTATTATTATTATTATTATTATTATTATTATTATTACTCTGCTATTATTCTTTCCTGATCAATTTTAATAAAATGAATCTCGAAACTCGAGTAATTTTGTTTCGAAATAGAAAGTTTAAGAGAGAAAAAAAAAGATTCCGAGAGCGGCGATAAAAATTCGATTAAAAATCTGAAGAGGAAACAGAGGAGATTATTTCACTTTGACAAAAGCTTTGGGAATAGCAAATTTGCAAGTTGGACACTTTTAATTTCGATTAAAAGTCTAAGAGATGGAGAGAAATAACTCTTTGCCCTCGAGGCTTTTTTCGAACAACGGACAAACTCGAGACGATTTTCCGTATTTCCGTATAAAACTTTTATATTTCGATATTTTACGTATCTTTACGTATAAAGAAAGTAAATTTGTCGAATATTAAAGTCTGTATCGTTATTTCGCGCGATATTTTATAATGTCTTTCATTTTACTTATTTTGTCAAAAGAAAACTTTATAATCCTTAACTCCTATTATACGTAACATTCACCGTCTGTTATTCTTATTTTTTGCCTTTTCTTTATACCTCTTGTTTCGTCTCTATCTTCGTCACTGCTCTCCCGCTCTCTCTATCGTCAATTTCTTCAAACTCATACTCGCTCGAGACTAATCATCGCCACGTTCCACGCTTACAAAAAGTTTGAAAATAATATTGAATTGTGTGAAACTCAGACCAATGTAGTCCGATCCTCGACCACGATCTAATTTGAGATAAGAAAATCCACCTATTCGACGTTATATTGTTCTATGTTTCGTAAGAGGTTAAGAATTTATTCACAAAGACGATATTCTGAAAGAAAATGAATCGTAAAATAAATATTATCGCTGTTCGAATTCAAGTGATACCTGAGAGGAACGTGCATTCGAGTGCAAAAGGTTAAAAGACATACGCAAATAGGAAATTTGAAAACGATTCGGAGATCTTGCCTAAAAATATTCAGCTTACTTCGTGATCGTGGCTCCAAACGATCGTGGACGGTGGCTCGGGAGCGTATCTGACCAGGCACGTCAGGTTTATCGTACTGTCCTTGTTGATGAACAGATCCGGCCCTCCGGCGATCTCTGTGACCGGCTCTGCAATCAATAGATTCAAAACACTTTCGTATTTCGAGAAATGAAACATGATAGATGATTGGTTTTTAATTATACAAGAGTCTAATTTTTTCTGATAAAAATTGCGCGATAAATTCATTGAAATTGTGATCGAAGAATATACGTTAAAAGCGTATATAGATACAGAGAACTGGATTAAACTAAAAGAAATGGGACACGCGAGAGGGAGAGAGAGAGAGAGAAAACTCTCGAATGGTCATGCATCAACCACGGTGGTGAAAGGTTTTATATTCATTATTTCGCTCCATGTCTAAACGTACATTTATAAATCGCGTGGAAATTATTGTTTTTTTCCACGCAATATTTCTCGATTTGTTGGATATAGTGTCCAGCTATTCGATCCGATATCCGTTTTTATTTTAAAGCTAGAATTTAGTTTAAAAAATCGGTGGATTCTTAATTAAAATGGAAAAATTCCATTAATTCTGGATAACTTTTGGCCGAACGAATTAACTTTCCAGATTCTTAAATCACTTAAGAGATTCGACCGAGAAATTCAAATCTGAATTTTTTTATATATTTATCTATCTTGCGAAAAGTAAAAAAAGATTTTTATCATTATCATCATCATGCGCAGATATATTTTCTAAATTTTTATCCATTTTTCGTGGTTTTTTATCGTAAAATATTTCATTCGAAGTAAAAGTACTCATACGTGATTCTAAGAAAATTTGAATTTACTTTGAAGAATTTTCAGTTCTTCTCTATTTTCCATTTTCAACTGGAAATATTTTTTATAATGTGACATAAAGTATTAAAATTTAAATATTTCGAAAACTTGATAAAAAATTGATTTGAAATTTCAAAGATTGATTTTGACTATACATTAAAATCCAAATTAAACAATTTTTACCAATTAACGACGAAAAACATAGTTTCGAGGCCTTTGACTTTCTCTCTTCTGTCGCGGTCGAATTCAATCTTATCGTTGGACGCAGGGAGGGGGAAGGTCGGTCGGGATAAAATCCAATAACGTTCTCGAGGATCTCTGGATGCGATATATATCTCGAAGGGAAGACTCGACCGAGGGAATACCGATTGGATCGATCGGTGCAAGGGAACTTTACTCTCCTTACGAGAAGAATTCGCGTCGCGTACAATCAACGAAAGGCCGGGGCTACTTTGGAATGCGTCCACTCGTTCGTCGGTGGATCGTTTATTGAACCGTTTTGATCGAACGTCTCCAAACGTTGTTCTGCAAACGTGTTACCGCGATACGAAATTAAATAAATTTCCGGAGAACGAGCAATTCAGCTTCGAGAATCTTAAACCGACCAGTTTTTACTTCATTTCTAACAGAGAGGGTAAGAAGTTTCTGAAGAATGAGCGAATATCCATCGTCGAAATATCTTATTTTTGCTATTTTTCGTTGTAATATTCAAAGTCAAGGCTTGTTTAAGAAGTTTTGCAAAGAAGTACTATTTATTTGAAATTCATAACATGAAATAATGGAAATCTTGGGAAAAGTTTATTGTAAATATATTTTTGTTTCCTTTTTCTTTTTTTCTTTTTTGTATCTTAAATCGTAGATATTTCTCTTAATAATTATTATTTTTGCAGTATTCTAAATATTTTGAAGCATACTCTAGAACAAAAAAAGTCATATAATGAAATATATAATATATATATAATAATACATAAAAAATATTAAACTTTCAAAATTTGAATTTATAAATTTCTCGATAAATTTTTATGAGAAATATCGCAAACTAATAAAAAAATAATCTTTTTCATTTTATAAATTCATAAATTTCACGTAATTTACAATGATATAATTTCTCTATAAAACGTTTTTATTATACAAAAATAATTTTGGAAGAAGAAATTTAAATTTGATTAAAGAACTATATCATACTTTTATTAAAAATAATATTAAAAAAAAAATTAAGATTCTTTAAAGCCACTTCTTATTGCTCAATCATCGTATGGTTGTCACACGAGAAGAAGCACGATGTCTTAAGCGTTCGATATCGAGTTCGGATTATCTGACAAGCTCGGGTTCCGGATTTCCTCAGTTTGCTGGCCAACTTTAGGATCTGTGCTGCCAACTCGAAGACCTTCATTTCCTCTGTCCTTCGACTGTTGAATGCGCCGCAATATCCACGATACAACATAACGATTTACGGATGTTTCATAAAACTGTCGTTCCACTTATCGAAGTGGAACGAAACAAAATTCGTTACATGGTTACATTTAATTTATAAGCTATAAGCCAATCAAATATTTAACTAAAAATTCAAACTCTTAAATCGTTAATCCAATTCGAACGAAGAGAATTAAAATAAACGTTTCATCATAGACGAACTATTACATACCAATTAAATGTGAATTATTTTTTTTCCAATATCGATAATACTGTTTTTTTTTTTTTTATTGAATGGTGTTTGTGACAGAACTCTTTGTTATTTATAATTCGTGAGCATCGACAATTTTAGCGAATACTTGTGATAAAGAATGTTTCACAATTAATGTTAAATTAAAAGAAGCATTTTGAATATTGTTAAAAACGAATCATATAATACTATATATCTATATTCTGTTTCACTTCTCTTTTATTTTATTTTAAAAAGTGCCCCTTCAAACTATATATACAAATCATAAATGTAATACGATCTTTATGATTTGTTTTCAAACATTTTCGTACATAAACTCCACGTGTTGTCGCTGCTGGAAAGAAGCTCGCAGGACGGCACAAGGGCAAGAGAAGTCCTTCGCTAGAACCATTTATCCCCACTTCACACGCTTTGTTGACGTTCTTGACACACGCTACATAGCAACAGAAGAGCTATAATTTGAACATTCAAAGTCCTAAAAATTATTTTCATTTACGAACTTACGTTAGGAAATATTTTATATATACAATTATTATATTAATTCCTCGAATACAAAATTATATTTATAAATTAATTATAAATTATTATTAAATTATTATTATAAATTATTTTATAAATTAAAATTATCGTTACAAATCCTAATTAGCTTATTACGCATATTACGAGAAAAAATTGTCTATATCGATACATTAGGATTCTTTAGATTCTATGATGATGTATCGAGATTTAAATATAGATTGTCGTTTTGAATTAATATATATATATGACAAATACCATAATAAAAACAAAATTTTACAATTTGAAAATTACATCCCGCGCTCGTGAAACTTCTTTTACCAAACACAAAAATAATAATAATAATAATAATAATAATAATAAATCAGAATGTAATTTCAAAGTAAAATAAGAATTATCTTCGAATCGAATTTATAATTGCATCGTGATGTTCGAGTTAAAGCAAACTCGAAGCTATCGGATGTAGTAAAATTCAGATTTCACTGAACGGAACGATTGTTTGAGTTCCGCGTCGGAGGATCCTCGAAATTTGGTCGGAGGGGATGGAGCAAACATTGACAATAGTAATCATGTTGTCGGTGCGGTCTTGTTATTCCCCGTGGCATTTTGGGAGGAATAACAGGTTTATCCATTCGCCCTCCGTCGGCCGAGAGAGGAGAAAGAGACTCAGGGTGGGGGGAAAGGCAACAGGGATTCCTCGAGTTTCTCGAATTCTCTTTGGCAAGTCATGATTTGCTGACCAACCCGGTGTTCCACCTTCAATTTTCGACCACGTTCCCTTAAGAGCCAGATCCTGCGCATTCTTGGACAAATACGTCCTCCTGTAAACGAAGTTGCTTCTCTAGGTGGCGGAGAGAGGCAAATTGCTTCGTACGACGTCAGCTTACCGCTCGAGTAAATTGGTTTCTTCTTTCGGGGACACGTGAGAATCTTGTCTTATAAGATTCAAAACGAAAGTGAAATTATATTCGTTTTTCTGGGAAAAATTGAAAAGCGAAGTTCGGTTTGGTTCTCGTATTTGTATTTGAACAGAGATGGCGCTCGAGACAATAATAAGAGGTTAGGTAATAGTAGACACAAGGCAAGATTAGTCCTTTAGGTAATTATCCAATGTAGTGTATTCAATAACAGGGCCTGAGATTTGAAACCTCCATTCCTCAGCATTCTCTAAGTGAACAACAAAGCAATGCAAGGAGGATCTAAACGAATCTTCATGCTTTTGTTAATCTTGTTATCCGTTTTCCCTTCTTCATTACCTATGACTAATTGCTCGAATCTTTTATTCTGCAGTAGTTTTACTTTTAGCAGCATTGTCTTTAGACAATCAGTCGTCTAAAGCATTGCTCATAATATTGAATTGATATTGAAATCTGAAATCTTAATTTCAGAATCCTTACTCTTAAACACAAGCAATTATAGCAATTATAGGTCCAAAGTTTTGTGCCTCCACTCTGCTAATTTGCAGTGCTTAGTTTTATTCTCGGCACTGGTCAACCACGAGCAATAGGCTGAATATAATAGTCTGAAATTTTCATTCCACTAATTTCGCCGTTCCCAGGCCAGTTTCTCGTAGCATTATTCATGGACAGGCGTGTGGACAACGTATAATGGCCTCTAATTTCGCTTCCCGTGAGCTTTGTCCTCGGCATCGCCCGCTGAAACCTCGCCCACGACCACCAAGTGCTGGCACCCACATGACGTAAAATCTCTCTCTCTCTCTCTCTCTCTCTCTC
>NW_006263438.1:308338-313538 GCF_000469605.1 Apis dorsata
CAGCAATTCACAGATATCCCAATCTTACCTGATCCTCGACGAATCCTTACGAATTATTAATTTAATAATTATTAAAAAATAAGCACGCGTTTCTTGTTAAATTTTTTTTTTTTTTTTTGAAAAATTTTCACTCTCTCGATATTCAAAAAAAAAAAAAAAAATTGCCAAGAGTCTCAAGGGACGAGAGATTTCTCACTTTCCCGGTCGATGGCCATTCGAGCGCAACGAGAGATCTTCCACCTCCACTCCTTGAGAAGCCTTAAGCGGCGTTGGTGCCCCTTCAACGGCATATTGCTTCTCCTCCGGGAACTTCGAGTGGAGGTGAAGGAACAAGGGGGGCGAGTATTTGTATAGAAGACATTTTACGAGCTACTACCGGCACCACCTCTAGAGAATTCACTCTCCTCGAGGGATAATCGATCCCTCGTTCTTTAGTAGCCACCCTCCAAAGGAAATTCAACGACGCTCGCATAACAAGGGGTGGGGGAAAGGAGGAGGAGGAAGAGTAGGCAAAACTCGATAAATTAGGCTAAAAGTTCAACGGGGACTTGATTGATTCACTATTTTACTTGCCCTATCGTGAACCGCATCTTCGAAAAATAAACTCTTCGTTGAATATTCTGGGCTAATCCAGATCGTTCGCGATTATTATTTCATATATTTTACTGGTCACCGATGGAAAGGAGTCTCGCCTATTCCTATTTCAGACGCTTTATTGACATTCCTGATGCATTACGTAATAATAATAGAAGAACTATAATTTATATTCAAAATGGTAAAAATTATTTTCATTTATAAAGTTTTTTATAATATGTCTAGCTTATTCGTGTACAATTATTATTTTAACTATATAAAAAAAAATTTAAAAAACGCTACATAATAGTAAGAGAACTACAATTTGAATATTCAAAATGGTAAAAATTATTTTCATTTATGAAGTTCTTCATATATCTAATTTATTTGTGTATGTATAATTATTATCTTAATTATATAATAAAAAAAAAACTACATAATATTAGAAAAACTACAATTTGAATATTCAAAATGATTAAAAATTATATTCATTTATGAAATTCTTTATAGTCTAATTTATTTATATACGTACGATTATTATCTTAACTACTCGAATAAATTACAACAAAATTAAACTTAATCGTTAATTGTATAATTAACGAGAAATAAAAATAAATTAAAATTCTCTTGGTACGCCTATTACGCTAATGAATCGAGGTTTTAGATTAGTATATGCGACCGAATTAACCAATCAGATCCCGCCAGAGACCTTCAGCGAACAGTACTTTCTACTATCACGTAATGGCGCAAATAGGTCATAAATCTAATCTAACACGGGTATCGCGATGCGAATATAGCTAGGTAGAAATATCGCAGGGAAGGAGAAGGGGAGGGGAGAGGAGGAAGGAGAGGGGATAGCGTTTAGCCCGATGATCCAGTTAACCAGGAAACTCGTAAGGTCGGTCTAATTCAGTGAATTAATATCTTAGCCGAGAGCCCGTCGATCTCTATCTCTAATTGATCTTTACTTGGCCTTCGTGCCACGACAGGAAATAAATCGAGGAGGCATCCGGATACCTAAACCCCGACCGCGACTTCGGCCGCAATTGAATCACCGCGGTTCGCAAACGGGAAAAAAAAGGCTAACAAAGTGGTAGAGGATAGCGGTAAATCGACGCTCCGCCAAGAATAGAATTCCATTCGACGTTGATACACCGAAATCCCGGCGATCTAATCAATTTGATTCCAACGGATTTAAAACCTATCCAACGCTCTTCTTTTTTTTTTTTTCCCCTCCCTTTCGTTTCGTTCCTTTCGAATTCGTTTCGTTAAAATTAGAAAATGAAATGTTATAGAAGAGAAATGGATTAAAATCGAAGAATCATCAAATTTATTGTATAGATAGATTCGTTCGCGTATTATTTTGTTAGAAAAATGGAAAATAGTGTATCTGTGAATCGATTGTAAGAATAAAACGGTAGATTTTATTATCTTATCTTTACTGTATTATTCTTTGTGCAGAATATTGATGGAGACACTTTTGAAAAGTTGAGAACCCTTACGCAAAAATAAACACGAAAATTAATGTATACTTGCCTTATTACCAAGAATTATATACGTTACAATATCAATCAAACAGTGAAATATTCATTCTTTGTACAAATAGTGATAAAATATTAGTTTCGTAATATCCATTGAACGTAATAAAATGAAGAAACTAGGTACGTCTTAAAGCGAAACTTTGCAGGATGTCTACGTTACCGATCGCGCACAAGTATAAAAGAGCGAATGAGGCGGAACAGTTAAAGTTGAATTTTCGCGGATTAAAGTGATTACCGACGGCGGGGAAAGTTTGTAAATTTTCATCGTGTTCATTTGCGCGGTTTGAAAAGGATCGGTGGAGGGGGGAAGAGTGAAAACGAGAAAAGCTTTTAACGATTGAGGGCCAGCCGAGCATATCGGTTACAGGACTGATTCCTACAGAAGCATTGCTTAATCCTGTTTCGATAATCCTCTCACAGGCACTTCGACCAAATATCTCACTCCGACCGTGGAATTGCGACGAATTTGAAAAGTGCCGCGCGGAATCAAAGGGGAAATTTAAACGAATTATCCCGTGTTTCCTAATGTCCCGAACTTGGACGCTCGTAATCCTCTTTCAGCTGGATACTTTAAGTCTCTATTTATCTTCGCCAGTGGCGTTGCAGGAAAGAACGGATAGTTGAGAAATTTTTTTTTTTTTTTTTTTAACAAAATCAATTCAGCTGAAGAAACAGTTATGTTAATATTAGTATTGCCAATTTTTAAAGGAATGAAAATAAAAATTATTGGATCAATTTTATAGATTAATTGGACCTAAATAAACATTTAAATTGAGAAGGAATTTAACATTGTATCTATATATCAAAATTTTTTTTTTTTTTTTTTTAACAAAATCAATTCATCTGAATAAACAGTTATGTTAATATTAGTATTGCCAATTTTTAAAGGTATGACAATAAAAATTATTGGATCAATTTTATAGATTAATTGGACCTAAATAAACATTTAAATTGAGAAGAAATTGAACATTGTATCTATATATCAAAATTTTTTTTTTTTTAATTTCATTTAATTGTAATTTTTAGTGAGAAACTTTTCGAAGATTGATTAATACTTATATTAAGAATTATAATTATTATTTTTCCATATTCATTTTTAATATCAGATTATTACATGAATATACACGATTCAAACTTTCTTTGCATACATTTCTTGTACGTTCCTTCCCTATACTTCTTTCGATTTATCGAATCTTCTACGCATAAAATTTAACTAACGCAATATTTCGAATTCCACGCAAACGAGAAGCGAAAACGATCGACATGAAAATGGCTCGGACTAAAGACGAGTCTCTTCTGAAAAGGATCTACTACGCACGCGCAGGGAAGCGAAAGGAGACTGAAATCCGAAAATTGGTCTCAACGAGGTGAACAACTTAAACCACCAGGAAGATTTCGTTTGATCGAATCGAGTGCGAGGAAAGGGGTTGCAGCAGACTCGATTATTGCGACACCGTCTAGCGGGCAAGCAATTCCTGGGAAAGCATCGGTTAATCCGGTTTCGATAATCCTTCCATCATTGCCACTGGATTCGAGTAGTTTCGACTCGGAAGAGAGAGTAAGATAAAAGAGAGTGGGGGCACGGGTTTAACCCTTCGCGCTCGGTCGTTGATCAATCTCGTTCAAGAATTCGAATCGTGACTCGTGAGAAAATCGAGGGATCTGCTCGAAATGATATATCGGATGCTAATGTACATGTGCTCCGTTTTCGCCTAAATTGAATAATAATTTAATAAATAGAACGTAGATCGTTTGGTTGTGTATTATATATTATAAATTTAAATTGTATGTGTAATTTAATAATCCTGATGATTAATTAATTAAAGTTTGGTTAATCGAACAAGATGAAGTATTAATCATTATTAATTCCTTAATGATGATATAAGTAAAAATTTAAATAGTGATATTTTGTTTATGAATATTCGTATTCGAAGATATCATTATCCAGATATAATATATATAAATAATAAATATTATAAATAAATAAATAAATATTATAATAAATAATAATTATAAATAAATAAATATTATAATAAATAAATATAAATAAATAAATAAATATTATAATAAATAATAAATATTATAATAAATAAATAAATATTATAATAAATAATAAATATTATAAATAAATAAATAAATATTAAAATAAATAATAAATATAAATAAATAAATAAATATTATAATAAATATAAATAAATAAATAAATATTATAATAAATAAATAAATATAAATAATTTAATTTTTATAATGCATTTTTTTTAAAATACATATTTGAAAAATCGAATCGATTCGATTCTCCGAATTAATTCGATCATTCGAGCGATCTATCGTAATCCTTGACCGATATTTTCCTATATCAATTTTTGAGTTATTTCTTTTAATTTCTAGAATCTAAATATATTTTATCAAATATATTAACACTTTGCATGATATAGAATTTATACAACAAATCATAAAAGTATACCAATCATACGAATAATACATTAATAATTACATTAAAATTATTAAATTTTCGAAATAATAAACAAACAATTAATTCGATCATTAAAACAATCGATATCCTACCGTAATCCTTGATCTTGATATTTTTCTACATCAACTTTTAAATTATTTTCCTTTTCAATCTCTAGAATCCAAATATATCTTAATATATAAATATATTAATACTTCATATAATATAGAATTTACAAATCGTAAAACTATTCCAATTGTCAAAAGTTTACTTACAGACTGATTATAATTATAATTAAAATTATAAAATAACGAACAAGGAAACAACGAATATATACTACACTTTCTCCGAGCGAAAAGACAAAAAGGAAGAAAAATTCGAAAAGAACGAGAGAAGGAGAGTAGAGATTGAAGAGGATATTAAGGTGGATACATAAAGTTTCGTAAGTTCAATACGGTGGCGAACGATTTGGCCGATGGCCAATCTCTTTCCAGTCGGTTTAACTGAAATAAAGGTTGTCATATTGAGAATTTGTCGAAAGTAATGTAACTCGCCGTTGCAAAGAGCGAGCGAGCGAGAGAGAGCGAGAGAGAGCGAGAAAGAACGAGCGAGAAAGAACGAGCGAGAAAGAACG
>NW_006263438.1:313654-315407 GCF_000469605.1 Apis dorsata
AGCGAGTGAGAGAGAGCGAGCGAGAAAGAACGAGCGAGTAAGAGAGAGCGAGCGAGAAAGAACGAGCGAGTGAGAGAGAGCGAGAGAGAGAGAGAGATTTGCAGGGAATCTCGTTCCATCCGGGGAGCGTTATTTTCCAGGATTATCGCGGACGATAAAACTGGTTCCGTCATCGCGGTTGGGAATAACGATCGAGGTTGTTAGTCGATCGCGGTTGTCGAAAATAACCGCGAGCCTTTTAACCGGACCTCTCCCTCCCCTCCCCTCCATCCGAATTGTACCCGCGGACGGGCGTTGCGCGATTTCTCTCGTTCGAAAATTTATCGTTCGGCTGTGATTAATCCGTGGTGAGAACGTATTTACGAGCCAGCTTCAACGACGCTGTAACCGCCGACGAATGCGCTCGTTCGAGCGTATTTTCAAGGTGAACGGATATTTTTCTATCGATCGATCGATCGATCGATCCGATTCGATTCTATCCTTCGCCGAAATTGTTGCCATGTTCACGCTTATATCCTTCCTAATTTTTTTACGAAGATATTATTCGAGAAAGAATATTGAATAATGAGAATTCGTTGATAATTGACGTTGTTTTATTTATTTATTTTTATCTAGTTATTTAGTGTAGAGGAGATGGTGAAAATATAAGGTAGAAATATGAGAGTTGAGTTATTTATTTATAATATTTGATATTAATTATTGAAGCTCCATGACACTTAGAAATATATATATATATAGGAGATAAAGGAGATATTGTCAAGGAGGAGTATTGAAAATTCGATTTATTTGTAATAAGGAGATAATTGATATTTGTTATTTAATAAAGGAGATGGTGAAAATATGAGAAGGTAGAAATATGAGAGTTTGATTTATTTGTCGTAATTGATAATAATTATTGAAACTTCGCAATTAATTTTCAAAGATTGTCACGGATATGCACATTATCTTTCTTGCTTTTATCGAATTAACGCTATTTATTCACTTTCCTCTGCTAATAGAGGAAGTGTTGAAAATGTAGAATAGAAAAAATATCTAGAAATAATATATATAATGAGAAATTTAATTAAATTAACCTTATTATATACGGTTAATGCGTTATAATGTATTCGTATAAGTAAATTAATTAAGAATAATAATTTTGTAATTTTGTAATTTTCAAAATGGAATTAATAATCTTCTAATGGAATATTTGTGTCTTATTTCTTATATCTTAATTAAGAATAATAATTTTAAAATCCATGTAAAAATTAATATTTGGAATGTATTAGAATAATAAAATAATTTAATTATTAGAATTAAAATAATAATTTTAAAATCCAATTGTAAAAATAATTTGGAAATTACCAATATCTCGATTAATAACGAAACATTTAGAATTAATCATGAATGAAAAAAATATGTGAGAAATGTGTCAACAAAAATATTTATATTGAAAACATTCAACGTTGTAAAAAAATTGTCGAACGATAAATATATCGAGTCATGGTTGTATAGAATACGGGGAAACCACGTTACAAAAATATTGTATTACAGAAGAATTGTCGCAATTTTTGTTCCCTGTTTCCATCGAAATTGTGTTTTCAAAATAGTTGCTATAAGAGAAGAAGATTGATTGTATATTGAAACTTAATCTCTTCAGGGACACTGCACACACGAAGAGGCAGTTAGAGTACTTTCAAAGCAGTGATTGTCAAGTGAAGTAAAATATTATCGGCTTTTTTTTTTCCTCTTTTTTTTTTTTTTTTTTTATTAA
>NW_006263438.1:315732-317454 GCF_000469605.1 Apis dorsata
ATTCAAAAAAAGAAAAAAAAATTAACACACATCTCCTCGAAAGATTATTCGGAACGAAGATTAAAAATAAAATTTTACTCGACGACGCCTGTTTTCAAAACTAAATCAAAGAAAGTAAGTTTGCTATAATTTTAAAACACTTAATAAAGATTCGATATAATTGTGCCTATTTTTTTGACAACAGATGCCTTTCGTTTTCAACGAAAATAAATTCGTTGTAATTTTAAAACACTTAATAAAGTTTCGATGTAGTTATGTTTACATCGATATTAGGTAACGTCTTCCCTTCTACTGAACACTGTAACGAGCGAAGTTACGTTTACGATTACGGCTCAACTTGCAAGAAAATTCGAAATTCGAAACGATAATAAACTTTTAAACCTTTAATCGCCTTCTCGTCCTCAACCTTGCACTAAGCAACCGTGCACGAGGTGTATTTGCGTGACGAATGAAACCGATCCCTCTAAACCGCACAATGGACCTGGAAAGTTGTTGTGGCCCCGATCTTATTAGAGGAACGAATATTTCGAGAACGACTTTTCGAGAAGTTGACTCCGAGTATTTGGAGCGGAGCGTCTCGTGACATTATCGTGGTCTTTTGCGAGGGAATGGCTCTTGTTGAACGGTTGTTGAACGTTTGGAAGTTCTCCCTCTCTTATGGGTGAGTTGGAAGGGGAACTTGGTAACACGCTTAACATGCTTCGTCGAGAACGCGTGTGTACATCGAACGTTATCTTATCTTATCTCCGTTAATGACAAAACGGTCAAGTTGCGTCGATATTTTATATTAAATGTTCACGCTTGAGTATTTATCCCAAGATTGTTTCGAAAGGTGTTTTCAGATCTTCGAATTTTAGACTGAAGAAAGTTTCAAGTTTGAAATTAATTAGAAGATTACAGAAACTATATAATTTCGATTTCGTTCTCAAGAATGAAAACGTAAGGGATAAGATTCCACATTGTTATTTACTTATTTTCACATGTAAAATGTGAACCAATAATCTATCGATACTTTTTATAATTTATTGGTATCCAATTAATCAATTTTATTTATATTTTGTCTTTATATTTATCGATTTATTTTTTTCACCAATTTTTCCTGGCAATTAATTAAACATTCTAAAAGATTCGATAGATTAATTTTAATTTAAAGGTATAACTCATTGGAAAGTATACGTGCCGAGTCGAGTCCGACGATAAAAGGGTTGGGATTTATAAACCTTCACCGTTCGCGTCTCTCGACTTAACCGAAAATTTCCAACTGAAACTTTTTCCCTCCAATTACCTTTGCTCCCCGCGAAGTGGCAGCAATTTCGCCAATCTGTAATAAACCTGTTCGCCCAAACTTTTCTTGGGAGAGGGAGTCAGTCTCGACTCGCCACGATGAACCATAACGTTGTCTTAACCGAGTCTTATTAAGAATTTTTTTCTTACGTTTACGTTCAGAGATAAACTCTTTCATTAAGCGATTCAACGATTCCAAATTAAGATCGCTCGTTTCATTTTTTTTTTTTTCCTTTATAACATTATTCCTTGAGAAATCTTTGATAAATCCTTAGTAATAAAAATTTCAGATATATCAATTTTATTTACACAAAACCTGAGCCTACTTTTTCAATTTTTGACAAAACAAAATTTTCTAATCTCCTTTTATTTCAAGTTCTTATCATAAAAAAGGAAACGAATTAAATTCGATGCATTAATTTTCCAAAAAAAAAAAAA
>NW_006263438.1:317747-322711 GCF_000469605.1 Apis dorsata
CTTCGTTTCATGTTCCATTCCAGCGATAGAGGTCATTAATGGACGAAGGGAATCCTGTCTCATTGTTCGGCCGATGATCAAAGCCGTGGTCCGATTTCCGTGACTGCGTCCTGGAGATACGCGAAACCTATCGGCCAGCGCATCCGCATACGCAATCAATTTCTATCGTTAATGGCGTGGACGGAAGATTATTATCGAGGAATGCTCGTGTCGATGATGGAAGAGCCGGGCACGTGATTCGGATGAGGATATGGCGCGTAACGTATGGGGAGCAGAGATCCTGGTACGGCCGTAGGAGCGAATGGATTAGATGGTTTCGAAACGCGCCACCAATAATGCACGCGTCGTTCGCACGCTTCTACGCTTATCCCTAATGTTATAACTGCGCATGCGCGTGTGTATGTATCGTAACAAAAATATTTTGATCGAAATGTATGGCATCAATGATACATCGTTGCTCGCACGTTTCTCTCCATGTTTATTATTATATTTACTTTGTCTATAGTATAGTGTAGTAATAGTATAGGAAAATATTCGAATGCTATTTTATAGAAAAAAATTTGTAATTGTAAAATTGTAATAAAATTGTAATAATTGTAAAAATAAATGTGTTGCAGCGCAGTAATAATTAATATAAATAAGGTTGAGTAATAATTTAAAACATTAATATGATTTGTCTTTTCTTTCTTTAATCCTCTTCATTCCTGAAATGCAAGGATTGGACTTGTCTCTAATATTTCTTCAAATTTGTCTAATAATCTCTTAATCTGTCTTAATTTCTTCTTCTCAAATTAATACACAGGATTATCCAATATTTGAATATTTCGTCATTTTATATGTAGAATATTTCGAGTTTTGAATATACGATTTCATCTGGAAATATTTTTAAATTTTTCAAAAATTGAGTTCACGTAATATATATACATATATTTATAATAAATAATTTTATTTACACCAAGATTTGGAATATTCTGATGAGATGAGCCGTATACATCGGGTGAACGTCCTCGTGGACCGAGTCCGGCGTTATTGTCTTTTCGAACGCCAGTCACGATTTTCAACCGCAATGGAAATCGCTTTGCGACGCCTTCAACCTTCTGCTTCGAGATGGTACGCTTCATTATTGATCCCCCCACTCTCTTTTCACGTGCCAGAATAATTTATCCACGCCTCTGGCTGACGTTCCACTCGCAGGTCACGTCACGAAATTGACGGTCTAAGTATTTACAGATGAAACGAGCCACTGTGCAGCGAATCGATTTCTTATCCTATCGTGTGCAGGCTTTCGCCCATAAATTGCCAGCGAAGTCGTTTCCGACTTCTTGTAAAATAATAACGACTCGTTTGGCAGTGATGGTACATCAAACACCAGATTCGAATTCGTCTTTATGTTTAAAAAAATATTTAAAAAAATCACGCTTTGAACGTTTCTTTGAGCGAACGACAGTCAATATTTTTATTTTACCACAAGTAAGCACAAGTTAGAGTTAAGAGGAAGAAGTCGAATGCGACAGATCTGAATGAATTAACGACTGCGAAATGATTATTCGTGTCTTCGGTAATGATCGAAAAATATAGAGGTTCGCACATTGTGCCGGTTTTTTTCCCCGGGCAATTATTCAACTAATGGAAGTTCCTCGGCAGAGCGCAGTTAGCGTGGGTCGGTGAAAAAAAAAAGGGTAGGGCGTTGCTGAAGGAATATATCGGTGTATCGTGCATAGAGCGCGGCCAAGGCCCTGGTATTTTCACGAAAATAGCACGTTGCACTTGAGGCACGAGAGGTAATTACAATAGCACGGTGTAACGCCAAGGTTCGAGTATTGTTATCACGATGATCCGGCCACCCCTTCTCCTACCTTGTAATTATTCAGCCGGTGCGCCACACTAACCCTATAGTCATTGAAATTAAAGCTTTTTGCATTTTCAACGGCGCGCCATAACGCCTCGTTAATCCGTCACGATGACGGCACTTCGTGGCTCGTATTAGTAATAAATTGCGCACGAGACCGTCGCGATTCTATTCGATCTTATCAAAATACCGCTACGTAATTTACTCTTTTCGAATTTCACGCAAAACTTCTTTCTTAAACGTTTGTAATTAAAAGTTCTTTAAAGTTTGTAATTATTTACAGAATGGACTTTACTGATTTCAATAATTTGAAAATACAGATTCTCAGATACAAGAACTTGTTCCTATACTTTTCTTTATTTGCACTTCACAGTATATGGTATGACACGCGGCGAAAATTACCGAAAAGAGCCGAGTATTGACGGAGATCGGCTTTGCGCAAGCGCAATATATCGTGCATAGCAGTGCCTCGTTCACTTTCGCAGTAACAATCGACAAAAAATATTTTCAATCGTATCATAGGTAATTATACAAATTAGAGGTAATTATAGAATAACGATCAATTACAACTCATTTCAATTAACAGAGTACTAACTATAATTCGTTTAAAGCTTGTGTAATCTCGTTTATTCACGGTATACGATCAATCGTAAAAGATTCTCATATTCGCTATAACATGCAGCTTCTCTATTTACCCCAAGAGAATATTGTGATCCGGTTTCGTCATAGAGATCAGTGACCCGCGTATTTCAATTCGTAATCCTGTCGTCCGATTTGCACAAGACTCTTCAGCCTCTATTTGCGAAGAATCTCCACTGTAGAGAGTTGAGCTTTCGGAACAGCTTCGGGACAGGGAGTGTAAACTAACCGCTTCAAAACATTTAAACTCGAATGCTTCGTCACGTGTATTTTGAAACGGTTGTCCCGTTTATCTTATTGTGTCATGCGACGATATTAATTCGCGCGAAGAAGGACGGAAATTTCGATTTATCAAAGGAAATACCAGAACAAAGAAAAACACGATGATTGTATCCATTGTGATCGAATTGAAATGCTTGAAATATGAATATTGTAATTAAATTGCAACAGAGATCAGTTTATTAATTATACGTCTGACCTATTTCCATACCCATGATCGAACAATCGTGAAAATATGATAAAATCGCAGTATCTTTGTGTATAAAATATTAAATAAAAAAGAAAGAAGATAGAAAGTATACATTTTTTTTCTCAAACTGAGAATAAATTTTTATTTCCTTGGCGATTTTAAAATGGCGATGATAAAAAATTCATCTTATGCTTTTTTTTTTGTATCTTCAAAAATTATATTTTAAATTATATATTTTAAATTTTATCGCGCAAAAGAGAAACGAAACTAATAATTTAATATTCTTAATTCCTCTTTCATTCTTTCACGTTACTTTGTTACTTGAAATGTGTAATTGTTTAATTGGATAATACATCGTTTCACTTTTGTCAGATTTTTATCTCGATACGGTCGTAATGTAATTTCAGTGCGCGATTACAATGTTTTGCTTGGCAAAAAATGGCTCTTTTCGCAATCCTTCTTTCTGATTTCACTGGAATAAAGGACGATTTGGGCGAGCAGGGCGAGAAGGGTAGGGAAATTTATGTATGGCAAAAAGCCGAAATTGGTTTCCCGTTGGGGAGATGGAAAGGCAAAGGCCTTCTCAACGACTACGTGAAATTTGAATTCACCGCGGTTACACGTCAATCGAAAGCCGTCAACGCCATCGATAACTCGAATGATTCAGCCAATGAAATCGCAATTTGCGCAATTTCAACATGGCTGGAAACGACGTATAACTCGATACATATTTTTAATAGGCCACGATTTCTAGTCGACTATTCCAATAGTTATTCGTGAACAATTTTTTTTTTTTTAAATTACTTTCAGAGAGTGAAACGAACTTTCGAGTTTCATTTTTCATTTTATTTCAAATTTCACCTGTTAAAAAATATATATCAAAATTTTATTCTATGATTGCTAAACTGTAACGATTGATTTCGTTTTTTTTTCTCTCTCTTTCTTTTTTTTTGTTAAAAAAATCACTCCATGTATTTATAATTTATTTAAATCGAGCTTATAAAAGTCACGTTAAAAATTGCAGAGATTTACAGCCCGATCAAGATCCATTCCATTATATTAGGAATGATCAAAAGATTCGGTAATGGTGATGAATTGTTCCCTCTCCCTTTTTTTCCTCCACTCCCTCTTTCGACGGGGCTTAACACGAACCGGAATTTCTAAGTGCTTGCCGTTTTGATTAATTAAACAACAGACAACCTAATTAAAAGGAGGAAATCGTACGGATCGCTTTGTGCAAGAATGAATTTTTATAGCGAGAGGGAGATAAATTTAAATGATAAATGAGATATCACTTCAAAGTTAAATTCAAAGTTTCCAAAGGATAAAAAGTGATTCATTTCTTCTTCTTCTTCTTTTTCTTTTTTTCTTCTCGTCAATTATTATCCATTTATTATTGGAGAGGAAATAATTAATTGTTATGGTCGAAACGAATAACGGCTTTTATGACAAATATCTAAGTTTTTTTTTAAACGTAACGAATCGATTTTATCGATAAAAAGTAACACCACGAGGGTCGATCGTAAAGAAGCTATAAAAAGTTGAACAGCAATCGCGCAATCTTTCTTCGCGACAAATTCGATAAAAAGCGAACCATGGTTAATGAAAAGAAGATCAAGCATTCGAATAGAGCGTGTTTATATTATCTTCCAAGAGTGTTTCTTCGAATATAATTTTCCCGATTAAGAATTTTAAAATAATAATTTTACATTTATCATTTATCAAGATCTTGGTAATAGAAACGAAAATCGTTCATTAATAATTTTCTTTCTGGTATAAAATATAAAATATCGCAATTTATAATTTACGTTGATGAAAAAAATTTTTTCAAAATATCCGATAAATAATAAAAATAAATTCGCCGCGAAACGAGGGAAAAAAATTAGACGGTACAAAGATATAATTCAGAGACTCCTCCCTTTCGTAATTACGATTCAAAAAAAAAAAAAAGAAAAAATGAGACAGAATTACGCACGACGTTGGAGGAGAAAAAAAAAAAAAAAAAAA